>NC_091300.1:9813666-9848666 GCF_038502225.1 Cherax quadricarinatus
ATCAATCACAACTAACACTGCAACCATCATTATCAATCACAACTAACACTGCAACCATCATTATCAATCACAACGAACACTGCAACCATCATTATCAATCACAACGAACACTGCAACCATCATTATCAATCACAACGAACACTGCAACCATCATTATCAATCACAACTAACACTGCAACCATCATTATCAATCACAACTAACACTGCAACCATCATTATCAATCACAACGAACACTGCAACCATCATTATCAATCACAACGAACACTGCAACCATCATTATCAATCACAACGAACACTGCAACCATCATTATCAATCACAACGAACACTGCAACCATCATTATCAATCACAACGAACACTGCAACCATCATTATCAATCACAACTAACACTGCAACCATCATTATCAATCACAAAGAACACTGCAACCATCATTATCAATCACAACGAACACTGCAACCATCATTATCAATCACAACGAACACTGCAACCATCATTATCCATCACAACGAACACTGCAACCATCATTATCCATCACAATCAACACTGCAACCATCATTATCAATCACAACTAACACTGCAACCATCATTATCCATCACAACCAACACTGCAACCATCATTATCCATCACAACGAACACTGCAACCATCATTATCCATCACAACAAACACTGCAACCATCATTATCCATCACAACCAACACTGCAACCATCATTATCAATCACAACTAACACTGCAACCATCATTATCCATCACAACCAACACTGCAACCATCATTATCCATCACAACCAACACTGCAACCATCATTATCAATCATAACTAACACTGCAACCATCATTATCAATCACAACAAACACTGCAACCATCATTATCCATCACAACAAACACTGCAACCATCATTATCCATCACAACCAACACTGCAACCATCATTATCAATCACAACTAACACTGCAACCATCATTATCAATCACAACTAACACTGCAACCATCATTATCAATCACAACTAACACTGCAACCATCATTATCCATCACAACCAACACTGCAACCATCATTATCAATCACAACTAACACTGCAACCATCATTATCAATCACAACTAACACTGCAACCATCATTATCAATCACAACTAACACTGCAACCATCATTATCCATCACAACCAACAATGCAACCATCATTATCCATCACAACAAACACTGCAACCATCATTATCCATCACAACCAACAATGCAACCATCATTATCCATCACAACCAACAATGCAACCATCATTATCCATCACAACCAACACTGCAACCATCATTATTCATCACAACCAACGCTTCATCCATCATTATCCATCACAACCATCATTATCCATCACAACCAACGCTTCAACCATCATTATCCATCACAACCAACGCTTCAATCATAATTATCCACCACAACCACCAATACCCACCACAACCACCGATGCCCACCACAACCACCAATACCCACCACAACCACAAATACTCACCACAACCACCAATACCCACCACAACCACCAATACCCACCACAACCACCAATACCCACCACAACCACAAATACTCACCGCAACCACCAATCCACCACAACCACCAATACCCACCACAACCACCAATACCCACTACAACAACCAATTACCCACTACAACCATCAATAACCAACATAACCACCAATGCCCACCACAATCACCAATACCCACTACAACCACCAATTATCCACTACAACTACCAATACCCACCACAACCACCAATTACCCACCACAACCACCAATACCCACCATAACCACCAATACCCACCACAACCACCAATACCCACCACAACCACCAATACCCACCACAACCACCAATACCCACCACAACCACCAATACCCACCACAACCACCAATACCCACCACAACCACCAATACCCACCACAACCACCAATACCCACCACAACCACCAATACCCACCACAACCACCAATACCCACCACAACCACCAATACCCACCACAACCACCAATACCCACCACAACCACCAATACCCACCACAACCACCAATACCCACCACAACCACCAATACCCACCACAACCACCAATACCCACCACAACCACCAATACCCACCACAACCACCAATACCCACCACAACCACCAATACCCACCACAACCACCAATTATCCACTACAACCCCAACTCTCCAGCAAAAATCATCTCATCCTCTTGTGGTTATGTAAATCACCGGGTTTTTTACTTTATAAGTCACTGACTTTGACGTAAATCACGTCCTCTAGTTTCTGTAGCCTACACTCAGAAGTGGCTTCTATATATCGCATATAGGAAGCATTCTAGGGTGAGTAGATGGTCCAGTCTCGCCGGTTCGTCTCCTCGTCTCTGATACCATAACTACCTGATGTAAGAGCGTTTTCAGCACCACCTTCATTAATGTCTGATTCGCGATGGAAATCCCATTTATTAAATTTTTTCTAATTCTGGGTAACGTTCTAATCCCATCGTGCAGTATACATGGGTATCTTTATTGTGGAAACGTTCCGCCAGCCAGTGGCTTCTTCAGTCCAATACAGAGAAGAAAGGTGGAAGGTGAGGGAGAGGAGTTTGAGGTAATCAGTCCCTCAGCCTGAGTCGATGTGTTCAGTCCATCAATTTTGAGATAGAGGGTCTGAACACATCGATCAGGAGAGACTTAATCAAGATATCACACGGAAATCAAACTGGCAATTGTGTATACAAAATTGACGAGAGGGCCCTTGCCCATGCTGATAGTTGCATGATCCTTACCCTAGTTACAGTATACCAGCAATGAAAATTTGAAGCCCATCGGATGAAGCATTCTCCTGTTGTAAACGAAAACTTCGGAATATATATATATATATATATATATGTCGTGCCGAATAGGCAGAACTTGCGATCTTGGCTTAAATAGCAACGCTCATCTTGCCATATAGGACAAGCGAATATTTGTGTATGCGATAATTTCGCCAAACTCATTCTGAACCTAACGAAAAAAATATATTTCACTGTGTTTGCTTATTAAATTACTGTAAACTTATCTAAATATATTTAGTTAGATTAGGCTAAATTAAATTGTGCTTGTTATAATAAGGTTAGGTAAGTTTTCTAAGGTGCTTTCGGTACAAAATTATTATTTTTTCATTAATACATATGAAAAAATATATATCTTTTAACGTATAAGAGAAAATTTTAGAAAGAATTTAAATTTAAATGAGTTCTTACTAATTGACAAGTTTTACCTATTCAGTACGATATATATATATATATATATATATATATATATATATATATATATATATATATATATATATATATATATATATATATATATATATATATATATATATGCAAAACAACCACTGTGAATGAGTAGTGAAATTCCAAGCGCTTTCGTGACTACTCACATTGTCAAGGAACTATGAAAGTAATACCTCACAATCAACCCCCACAAAAAAGAAACACCTGACGCGCGACAATACCGGACTCACAAGAAAAGAGGAACACTGCAGTAGGTCCGCTGGTCCAACTAGACAGGTCCTCACGACATCCCACTTACAAAATATTCTACCCAAGAAATAAGGTTAATTATTTGTCCAATGTATTATTAAATTCTTCCCAAATTCTATTAATTATAAATGGATCTAATTTATATAAACCAAAGGAAATATTCATATTATTGTCAAAACTGCTTTTTATGAAACAAGATTCAATTATATTCCTGTCGACCATGGACTTGCTTGATACAACTTTCTCAACTTTTTGAAAATCAATTGGATGGTTAAAATCTCTCACATGAATAAATAGAGCATTGGAATCTTGTCCAGTTCTAATGCTATATTTATGTTGTTTTAATCTAAGTACGAGACTTTTACCAGTTTGACCGTAATAAACTTTATCGCAAATTTTACAAGGAATCTTATAGACACATCCGTCAGCATTTTGGAGGGAATTCTTTATCAAAAGTTTTTTACTGCATCAAGATTTTTAAATACAACTTTAATATTAAAAGTCTTAAGACATATCAACCAAGTTTTCATGGTAAGGGAGAACCAACATATTTTCAGATGAATGGTTCAGAGAACCGACATGTTGATAAATTAGACACATGTGCAACTCTTGGGTATCTTTATTGAGGAAACGTTTCGCCACACAGTGGCTTCATCAGTCCATACAAAAGAGAATCTTGAAGAACAGGAAGAGAATGAGGTAATCAGTCCCTCAACCTTGAGTCGATGTGGTCAGTCCATCAATCTTGAATAGAATACGGCATACGTGCTGAGAAGGAGCTTATAAACCGTTGGCAGGAGAGGTGAAGCAGTCATAGGTCGTGTAACATTTGTTCAATGTTGAAGTAGGTCGTGCCCAAGAATTAGGCAAGCGAAGAATTCCCAAGTATTAAGATCCCAAGAAGTTGCAGTGTCTGACAGGTTTGTAGATGAATGGTTCAGAGAACCGACATGTTGATAAATTAGACACATGTGCAACTCTTGGGTATCTTTATTGAGGAAACGTTTCGCCACACAGTGGCTTCATCAGTCCATACAAAGGAGAATCTTGAAGAACAGGAGGAGAATGAGGTAATCAGTCCCTCAACCTTGAGTCGATGTAGTCAGTCCATCAATCTTGAATAGAATACGGCATACGTGCTGAGAAGGAGCTTATAAACCGTTGGCAGGAGAGGTGCAGAAGTCATAGGTCGTGTAACATTAGTTCAATGTTGAAGTAGGTCGTGCCCAAGAATTAGGCAAGCGAAGAATTCCCAAGTATTAAGATCCCAAGAAGTTGCAGTGTCTGACAGGTTCTGTCGGTTCTCTGAACCATTCATCTACAAACCTGTCAGACACTGCAACTTCTTGGGATCTTAATACTTGGGAATTCTTCGCTTGCCTAATTCTTGGGCACGACCTACTTCAATATTGAACAAATGTTACACGACCTATGACTGCTTCACCTCTCCTGCCAACGGTTTATAAGCTCCTTCTCAGCACGTATGCCGTATTCTATTCAAGATTGATGGACTGACCACATCGACTCAAGGTTGAGGGACTGATTACCTCATTCTCCTCCTGTTCTTCAAGATTCTCTTTTGTATGGACTGATGAAGCCACTGTGTGGCGAAACGTTTCCTCAATAAAGATACCCAAGAGTTGCACATGTGTCTAATTTATCAACATATTTTCAGTTGAATAAGGTTGGTTGTCCCTTTTTGGATTGTAAAAAGTATTTCTAGCAATTTTAAAAGATTTATCAATTACATTTCTCGGGTATTTCAGATCAATGGCTATTTCATAAATTTTGAATATTTCTTCATCTATGAACTCTGGACTACAAATACGTAAAGCTCTCAAAAACATTGATGAGAAAACAGACAGTTTAACTCTATCTTGATGGGAAGAATAATAGTGTACACAGGAACAGTTATTTGTAGGTTTTCTGTAAATTTTAAATTTGAATTCATTATTACTCTTAATAATTAAAACATCTAGAAAAGGCAATGAGTTATTTTCCTCAAACTCAACAGTAAAGTTTATAGAATGGGCTAAGCTATTTAATTTACCAAGGAAATGGTGTATATCTACATTCTTGGGCATAAGACATCATCCTTTGATGTATTACTTTCAAAGTTCCTTGACAATGTGAGTAGTCACGAAAGCGCTTGGAATTTCACTACTCTTTCACAGTGGTTGTATATTTTTTGCTATATATATATATATATATATATATATATATATATATATATATATATATATATATATATATATATATATATATATATATATATATATATATATATATATATATATATATATGTCGTGCCGAATAGGCAGAACTTGCGATCTTGGCTTAAATAGCAACGCTCATCTTGCCATATAGGACAAGTGAAAATTTGTGTATGCAATAATTTCGCCAAAATCATTCTGAACCTAACGAAAAAAATATATTTGATTGTGTTTGTTTAGTACAAAATTATTGTAAACGTATTTAAAATATATTTAGTTGGGTTAGGCTAAAATAAATTGCTCTTGTTATAATAAGGTTAGGTAAGTTTTCTTAGATTCTTTTGGTGCAAAATTAAATTTTTTTACATTAACGTTAATGAAAAAAATGTATCTTTAAACGTATAAGAGAAAATTTCAGAAAGGACTTAATTTTAAATGAGTTCTTGCTAATTGACCAGTTTTACATATTCGGCACGACATATATATATATATATATATATATATATATATATATATATATATATATATATATATATATATATATATATATATATATATATATATATATATATATATATATATATATATATATATATATATACGGTAACCCTTCAGGGATACCTAATAATGTGTAGCTGGTATCAGGTGACCTAGAGAATCGTAGTCAGGTGTTGAGTCACTGGAATCAATACTGCTTCTAATTTATCAACTCTCCTCGCCCCTGCACCCTTTACCTGGCCAGCCCAACCTGCCCCTGTCCAACCCTCCCCAGCCATGCCCCTGCCCTGGCCAGCCCTACTTCTGCCAGCTGGTAGTTATTCACAAATAACTCATACTTAAACCATACCCCCGGCCGGAATTGAACCCGCGGTCATAGAGTCTCAAAACTCCAGCCCGTCGCGCTAGCCACTAGACCAGCTAGCCACAATAAGATTCATCCAACTAGGTATATTTCTACACCATAGGAAAGTTAGCACAGGCACCTCTGTGACCACAAATGCAAGTTTTTACAGACGAATCTCCAGCTAGCGTGGCCGTGGCGAACTCTAGCTCAAGTCCCTTCACTGCCGTCAACATGACTTAAGAAATCGTAATGACACGATTGCAAATAAACCATACCCCCGGCCGGGATTGAACCCGCGGTCATAGAGTCTCAAAACTCCAGCCCGTCGCGCTAGCCACTAGACCAGCTAGCCACAATAAGATTCATCCAACTAGGTGTATTTCTACACCATAGGAAAGTTAGCACAGGCACGGCCACGCTAGCTGGAGATTCGTCTGTAAAAACTTGCATTTGTGGTCACAGAGGTGCCTGTGCTAACTTTCCTATGGTGTAGAAATATACCTAGTTGGATGAATCTTATTGTGGCTAGCTGGTCTAGTGGCTAGCGCGACGGGCTGGAGTTTTGAGACTCTATGACCGCGGGTTCAATCCCGGCCGGGGGTATGGTTTATTTGCAATCGTGTCATTACGATTTCTTAAGTCAACTCATACTTAAGAGAGTATATAACCTTATGACGAAATTTCAATCCATGCTAGACCACTGCAGGTTATTTGTGAATTATTCCAGCCACATAAATTACTTTTTTTTAAGCTCAAGCTGGTATAATTTGTTAGATGTAAACACTATCAACAATTTAAAGCTGTACATTAACACGGCAATACTTTAACCCTACAACAGGGAAAATTTGGTTTATCAATGTACGTACAATGATGTACTCCCTCAGTGTACAGATGCACTACTTCCCTTGCCTCGCCTCCTGTCCTTCTTTACCTCCTCCTGACCTATACCTCCCTCTCTCCTGAATATTCCATCACTACGTATTCCAAAAGCACACAGTTTGATAGGATTCCGGTCACTGCGTTAAAAAAAAATAAAAGCCTATGGTCTCCTTCGATGCGATGGGTTTTTTTGGGTATCCGAAATTAGTTTTCAAGTGCTTTTGATAATGATTTTTTTTGTCTTTCTTAATTTGTTAAAGTGGACGTTCACCTCTGACCTCTGTAACTGACCTCTTTCTCCAGGCTGAGGTTACGCCACAAGCGACCTCTGACCTATGACTGACCTTGTGGTGTGCTGGCCCGAGCCTGCCCACCTGCCTGACCTCTGACTTATAATGGGTCTGCTATCTTGCAGTGTGCAGGCATGAGCCTGCTCACCTGCGTGACATGTGACCTGTCATCTTGCAATGTGCTTGCATGACTCTCCCCACTTGTCTGACCTGTGCCCTGCGATTGACCTGCAATCTTGTAGTGTCCTCGCCTGCTCACCTGCTTGACCTGTGATTGACCTGTTATCTTGCAGTGTGCTCGCGTGAGCCTGCCCACCTACCTGACCCCTTGGCCTGCCTGGATTACCAGTACGTAGCTGCCCTGCTCACTCACGGTCTGCACCTGGACGACCACACAGAGATACTGGTAAGTTATTTAATAATCTCTCTCTATTGTCTCCGTAACTTCCTCCCTCCTTTACCTACTTTTGTCTCTATCTCACTGACTCCTCTTTACCCATCTCTCTCTCTCTCTCTCTCTCTCTCTCTCTCTCTCTCTCTCTCTCTCTCTCTCTCTCTCTCTCTCTCTCGTTGCCGTAACCATTTTCATATACGTACTCTTTTAATTTTTTAATACCTCTTTAGATTACTTAAATTTCTCATAATTTACAGTTCAATATTAATTTAATAATATCAGAGTAAATATAAGCTAGAAGCCACAGACTGGCTTTGACTTCTATACATCAACAACGCTATACTTCCTTTCACAGGAATTCACAATTTAAAAATCCTAGGTCTTCGCTCGATCTAGCATCCAGATGCACTACACCCGTTTAGAAATCAAAGGCATATGTTCCCTCTAGCATCTAGATTCACTACAGCCAGTCAGTGTAGTGGTCTGTGTCTAGTAGAAAGGTTAGGATTTATTTAGATTTTCAAATCTTGTCATGCATGTAATGGAAGTGTCAGGAGGGCTGTCACCATGTAGTTTCCCTGGGCTCGACAAGCCTTTCTCCCCATCCACACACTCACTCAGCAATATAAAAAGACTGCGAATATAGTTTTCGAGGTAAACATATAATATAGTGTTAGTATTAAAGAGCTGCTACCTGAAGCTGCAATAATGGTAGGGGGAAGGGAAAAATGATGCTTAATATAAATCTGTTATTTTACCATAGGGAGAGACATCACTTAGGTCCCTAGAGAAGTTAGTTCTCTGTTCCAGCGACCCAGAGTTGCTGTTCATAGCCGCAATGCCTGTTAGCATGCGTTTCATTTCTTAGGAGTTAGATGATGTGTAATTGTTGACAAACATATTTGTGTTTGTCTTTATATATATATATATATATATATATATATATATACATATTTGTCTTATATATATATATATATATATATATATATATATATATATATATATATATATATATATATTTATATATATATATATATATATATATATATATATATATATATATATATATATATTATATATATACATATATATATATATATATATATATATATATATATATATATATATACATATTTATATATATATATATATATATATTTATATATATATATTTATATATATATATATATATATATATATATATATATTTATATATATATATATATATATATATATATATATATATATATATATATATATATATATATATATATATATATATATATATATGCAAAACAACCACTGTGAAAGAGTAGTGAAATTCCAAGCGATTTCGTGACTACTCACATTGTCAAGGTTTCTTGACAATGTGAGTAGTCACGAAAGCGCTTGGAATTTCACTACTCTTTCACAGTGGTTGTTTTGCATAATTTACAATCACCTGTTTACTGTGATCTTATTGCATATATATATATATATATATATATATATATATATATATATATATATATATATATATATATATATATATATATATATATATATATATATATATGCAAAACAACCACTTACATGTATGAATTAATAAAAACACACAAACCAGGGAATCCAGTCAGACCAATTATTAGCTCCATAGGATCAGTTTCATATAAATTATCCAAATGGTTTGTTGACATTTTGAGTCCTATTGTTGGCAAAACTTCTAACTTTAATGTTAAAAACAACACAGATTTAGTTGATAAATTAAGCTCCTTAACTGACTTAAATGATTTTAACATGGTTAGTTTGATGTTACTTCCTTGTTTACGAAAGTTCCTGTTGATGATTTATTAAGTTTCTTATCTGAAGAACTCGTTAATTATGATTTACCATTGCCAGTTCCTACCATCATTAAACTTATTAAACTTTGCAATGTTTTTGCAAAATTTGTATTTAATGATAAGTTTTACACTCAGAAATTTGGTATGGCAATGGGAAATCCTCTTTCACCTGTTCTTAGTAACTTATACATGGAATTCTTTGAAACAAGGCTGCTTAACACAATCCTCCCTAATAGAGCTAAATGGTTCAGATATGTTGATGATATTTTGTGTCTTATGCCCAAGAATGTAGATATACACCATTTCCTTCGTAAATTAAATAGCTTAGCCCATTCTATAAACTTTACTGTTGAGTTTGAGGAAAATAACTCATTGCCTTTTCTAGATGTTTTAATTATTAAGGGTAATAATGAATTCAAATTTAAGATTTACAGAAAACCTACAAATAACTGTTCCTGTGTACTCTGTTATTCTTCACATCAAGATAGAGTTAAACTGTCTGTTTTCTCACCCAAGAAACGTAATTGATAAATCTTTTAAAATTGCTAGAAATACTTTTTACATTTCAAAAGGGGACAACCAACCTTATTCAACTAAAAATATGTTAGTTCTCCCTTACCATGAAAACTTGGTTGATATGCCTTGTCTTCTTAAGACTTTTAGTATCAAAGTTGTATTTAAAAATCTTGATACAGTAAAAAAACTTTTGATAAAGAATTCCCCCAAAAATGCTGACGGATGTGTCTATAAGATTGCTTGTAAAATCTGCGATAAAGTTTATTACGGTCAAACTGGTAAAAGTCTCGAACTAAGATTAAAACAACATAAATATAGCATTAGAACAGGACAAGATTCCAGTGCTCTATTTATTCATGTGAGAGATTTTAACCATCCAATTGATTTTCAAAAAGTTGAGAAAGTTGTATCAAGCAAGTCCATGGTCGACAGAAATATAATTGAATCTTGTTTCATAAAAAGCAGTTTTGACAATAATATGAATATTTCCTTTGGTTTATATAAATTAGATCCATTTATAATTAATAGAATTTGGGAAGAATTTAATAATACATTGGACAAATAATAAATCTTAAAATTGTTAATTCTTGGGTTAGTTAGTTTAATATGTTTATTATGCACCCCATACCCATCCTGTGGGCGGTAGTCAAAAGATTACAGAGGTACATAATTGGTCCAGGGACTGGACTCCAAAGTTTTGATAGCTGAGCAAGTTACAGAGGTAATGAATTCACAATTTACAAAGGTAATGAACTCACAAATTACAAAGGTAATGAACTCCGGGTAGGTCTAGTCACAATCATGACAAGTTACAAAGGTATTTACAGATTACAGAGGTAAGTAATGGATCCAGGGACTGGGCTCCCAAAGTTGTGATGGCTGAACTAGGTACAAGGTAATGAACTCACAAGTTACAAAGGTAATGAATACTGTAAGAATGGTTACTTACGTTTATACATGGCTACAATCATGAACAAATTATCATGAACAAATTCTTGGGTAGAATAGTTTGTGGGTTGCGTGAAAGACCTGTCTAGTTGGGCCAGCAGGCCTGCTGCAGTGTTCCCTTTCTTCTGAGTCGCGCATCAGGTGTTGCTTTGTTGTGGGATGTGATAGTGAGGTGTGGTCTAGACCTTTTATATGCCTTCGTTTGATGCATTACTTTTATTGTTCCTTGATAATGTGAGTAGTCACGAAACGTTTGGAATTTCTCTATTCTTTCACAGTGGTTGTTTTGTGTATTCTTAAGTCCCACTGCACTACCAAGGATTCTAACCCATGTTGTACTGGGCCGCCATTGTGAGTGAAAACCACATGACGCCTTAACCCACAGGACCAGCCAATGTTCGTAGGTTAGTACTACACCAAAAAGGGATGAAAGTGAAATTAGCTTGAAAGTTCCCACACCTGTGTATGTCCTCGGACAATGAGTAACACATCTATCTTGGCCTCGTGCTTGTAGGGTTGTGTGGTCCTGTGGGTTAAGGCATCATGTGACTCTTTCTCACAATGGCGGGCCAGTACAACATGGGTTCGAATCCTTGGCTATCGATGTTGTTATTGATCAATACCACTCGTTCGTGGTTACAATAATATATATATATATATATATATATATATATATATATATATATATATATATATATATATATATATATATATATATATATATATATATAAATTATTTCCCAGTAGAAGTAGGCCTTAGACAAGGATGTGTGATGTCACCATGGTTGTTTAATATATTTATAGATGGGGTTGTAAGAGAAGTAAATGCGAGGGTCTTGGCAAGAGGCGTGGAGTTAAAAGATAAAGAATCACACATAAAGTGGGAGTTGTCACAGTTGCTCTTTGCTGATGACACTGTGCTCTTGGGAGATTCTGAAGAGAAGTTGCAGAGATTGGTGGATGAATTTGGTAGGGTGTGCAAAAGAAGAAAATTGAAAGTGAATACAGGAAAGAGTAAGGTTATGAGGATAACAAAAAGATTAGGTGATGAAAGATTGGATATCAGATTGGAGGGAGAGAGTATGGAGGAGGTGAATGTATTCAGATATTTGGGAGTGGACGTGTCAGCGGATGGGTCTATGAAAGATGAGGTGAATCATAGAATTGATGAGGGGAAAAGGGTGAGTGGTGCACTTAGGAGTCTGTGGAGACAAAGAACTTTGTCCTTGGAGGCAAAGAGGGGAATGTATGAGAGTATAGTTTTACCAACGCTCTTATATGGGTGTGAAGCATGGGTGATGAATGTTGCAGCGAGGAGAAGGCTGGAGGCAGTGGAGATGTCATGTCTGAGAGCAATGTGTGGTGTGAATATAATGCAGAGAATTCGTAGTTTGGAAGTTAGGAGGAGGTGCGGGATTACCAAAACTGTTGTCCAGAGGGCTGAGGAAGGGTTGTTGAGGTGGTTCGGACATGTGGAGAGAATGGAGCGAAACAGAATAACTTCAAGAGTGTATCAGTCTGTAGTGGAAGGAAGGCAGGGTAGGGGTCGGCCTAGGAAAGGTTGGAGGGAGGGGGTAAAGGAGGTTTTGTGTGCGAGGGGCTTGGACTTCGAGCAGGCATGCGTGAGCGTGTTTGATAGGAGTGAATGGAGACAAATGGTTTTTAATACTTGACGTGCTGTTGGAGTGTGAGCAAAGTAACATTTATGAAGGGGTTCAGGGAAACCGGCAGGCCGGACTTGAGTCCTGGAGATGGGAAGTACAGTGCCTGCACTCTGAAGGAGGGGTGTTAATGTTGCAGTTTAAAAACTGTAGTGTAAAGCACCCTTCTGGCAAGACAGTGATGGAGTGAATGATGGTAAAAGTTTTTCTTTTTCGGGCCACCCTGCCTTGGTGGGAATCGGCCAGTGTGATAATAAAATAAAAATAATATATATATATATATATATATATATATATATATATATATATATATATATATATATATATATATATATATATATATATATATATATATATATATAATATATTAGCCGTGCGTTGCCTCAACCACGAGAATTTTTAAGCTAACGATGCGATAACGAGACACAATTGCCTCTCTTTATGGTTCATTTGGAAGATTCTAGTTGCCAAAGTGGGTTCCAATAATGGCCTATGCAAAGGTAGTCCCCTGGGCCACCTTACCAAGCTTTTCTAATCACTTTCCGTTGTGTGAGAGCTCCCTCCTGGGCTCTAATTATTCGCTACACTCGTTCTTATTGCAGCATCAGCTACAAATTATGTTTATTGCAGGTGTGTGAGAAGATCCACGGGTTCCGGCCCAGCTGGGCTCTCGGAGCTGCTCTGGATTACCTGCAGAGCCACTGAGAACATCGTCAGCGACGTGAAGATTCCGTCAACGTCACCTTCACCAGGGGACGTCATCGTCGATAACCTTCATAAACCATGGGATAGATACCTCGATTTCCACACAGTGTGGGAGTCCGCCATCAGCAGCTTCCCTCTCTCTTTCCCTTCCAGTGTTTAAACATTGGTAGAAGTTAAGGAAGGCTGGTATCTTTAGCAACATTCTGAATCAACTTAAGACTTCACTTGTGATATTACAACAAAGCGAGGGGAGTTTAGGATCTCTATTCTTTTAAGATTTAGCTCTAGCGCCACAAGTTCACCGTCCTCAGTGCAGGAGAGACGGACACCACCGATGGCATCAGTAGCAAGAGAGACAGTGAGTCCATCATTGTGTTTCTCCATAGACAGAAGGATTCTTTCGGGATCATCCTGGCTACAAACAAGATATATTTACTTCTAAGAGAACTACGAAGGACTAAAAAATAAAAAAAAATCTTTACACAGTCCGGTTTTCCTATTGTTCGTGTAGATATACAAAAAAAAACCACAAGGCGCCCATAAATAGTACATTAAGGACCACTACAGTCTTCACTGAGGCGGGATAATAGTGAGACAGAACCGTGCACCAGGATACGCCAGTTGCAACTCCATCTACCTGTTGATAACAATATACCAACTATCTATCGTCTAAGGCAGTTCAGCCACGGTCAATAATTTTTCAAAACTGGCTATATTAGCATTGAACTGCTACACTACAAGATAATAACACTTTGGAAACTGAGGCTATATATCCCTTATCACCCCGTTAATTAATAAGGAAGGATGGATCGCGGCTCTTACAACAGGCGGGGAGAGCGTGTTCTTCACGTCAGGCTGGAGAACTAACGTCGAAGCGACCGTTACCATTATTTACACGTTACCATTATAATATGTGTTGTTAACAGCAGGGAATTCTCACGTTGGTCACTTTCATGGGTCCGCAGTACTCACCTCACCTTCACGCCTGCCCACTCATTATCTCCGCTCGTCAACTTTCACACTGTCAACACAGCTGCCATCTTCCCACTCCTCATCTTCACGTCTCATTACCTAACATATCATTACATGACAGAACACATCTCCCGCCGCCCACTTCATACGCACTGATTTCTATACAGGGAATATATATATATATATATATATATATATATATATATATATATATATATATATATATATATATATATATATATATATATATATATATATATATATATTTCGGTCTCAGACCGGAGTCATTGTCTGCAGAAACTTTAAGAGAAAAAACTTAAAAACGAACAAGTTACAGTTTATAAAATAATTAAGTCACAAGACCTCAGGGACCCTAAAGTAATTAGGTCAGAGTCAGGTTGCAAAGTGATTAGGTCTTGGTTAGGCGACCTGACCGTCAAGCTGAAAGCAGTAGCTATGTTATGTCGAATGACCTCAGGTAGTAGGTAAGTCAGGTCACATTGTTTCCCTCCCTCTCTCTTCTACCTTTCTTTTCTTGTCTCCCTCTTCCCCCTTAATTCCTTTCATCTTTTTTCTTCCTTCCTTCTTCTCCTCTTCCACTTCACACTGCACCCAGTAAACTGAAGTCCATTTCCAATATTCATATAATAATAATAACAACAACAACAATAATAATAATAATAATAATAATAATAATAATAATAATAATAATAATAATAATAATAATAAGGGAATGTGGCTTTTTTAATCACTGGCATCGAAAAAATCTAAACCCAGTCACTGACAGCAGAGAAAAGTGTAAACACTGTGGAGAGGATTGACCTGTTTATGCCACTACTTGCGGTGGTAGACGAGTAGAATATGGGAGGGAAGTGTTGAAACACCTGGGAAGTGGGGGTATTGGGGAGTGGAGAGGTTGGAGTATTGGGGAGTGGAGAGGTTGGAGTATTGGGGAGTGGAGAGGTTTGGTATTGGGGAGTGGAGAGGTTGGAGTATTGGGGAGTGGAGAGGTTGGAGTATTGGGGAGTGGAGAGGTTGGGGATTGAGGAACATGAGGGGTATTCGACAACTTGGTAGGGGGTTACAGGGAATAAGGGGTATACCCAGGGACATAGGATACATACACAGCAATGTGTACGTATATCTCTCAGTGTATACATGCACTTGAAAATTTATTTTAGTCCCTATTTTAAGAGTTTAAATATGCTAGATTGGTAGTAAACACATTACTTGTAACCTTTCCCATGTAGTCGATAGGCTTTAAACCCACCTTAACCAACAAATCATATTCAAGAAATTAAACCTCTCAGGGGTCACTGTTCTACAAATTTTGTACAATTTTGTGCTTCGAAAAAAAGAAGATATTTCGGTTTAAAGTTTTTACGGTCTTAAAACGAATATGATCATAATTTTAATAATAATAATAATAATAACAATAATAATAATAATAATACTAATAATAATAATAATCAGTTGGATAATATTTCCAGGGGAATTTATTTGCATATTTTGCCTATATTATTAAAAAACCTGGAATAATGAATTCACTTATATTTATTCAGACCGAGGCTTCTTTTCTTGTCTTTTCTGTGCCACTTGTGATGCAGCTCTTGTCACTGTCCACCAGTAACCTGCTAACACTGACGGACTCCATTTTTCCTGGTAGTGTTTCTGTAATGTCCTGGTGGAAACGTTCATCACAGTTGGCCGGAAAAATGATCTGAGTGCGAATGGAGGAAATGTATCTGTCGACATCTTGCAGTTCAATTTTTTGATAAGACATCAGCAGATTTTTTTTCCTGGCTTCCTATAACTATCAGCTCTGGTATATTGAGATACAGTAAGATTCTCAAATATATACCACATTTTGACAAAATCTCAGGAGATTGATTGATGTGTATATTCCGACCCTTTTCTGGGATCCTCTTCAGGAGAGCTGAAGAGGATCCCAGATGTAACCCCTGAATTTCCAGAGAATCATCCATTTTCCGGCAGTGCTGCTAAACAAACACTGCCTAAATCAGAGTAAGCTGACCAACTGGTGGTCGAATCGGTACAAGTCTGTCCCCATTACCCCCGCCCCCTCCAAAACAGGAAAAAAAAGAAAAAAAAATGATGAGACATATAGGGAAATGTACTTTTTAATAATTCCGTATTGTGGGTTTGAATGCAGAACTTTTCCCCTGTACAGTTTACGCAGCCTGAGTCCACATCTTTATAAATAGAGTCAATTAGCAATTGTAAGCATCATTTTCGTACTCGCTGATGCAAAATTAGCAAAGAATGACTAGTTTTATTACCGAAGCTGTAACAATCAACGTCCGTGGAATGGGAGGTAATGAAGTTTGATACAAGGGGAAGGTACATCAAAACACTAACTTATTGTCTCCTTCAGCAACATTCTTCAGACAAGCTGGGAAGGTCATAGTATTTTATAAGAACAAGATGAGAAATAGACTCACAACAGGTTTATCTGTTTGTGACTTGATAAAACCTCCCTGCATGGGCGAAACGTTGTTAACACAACATCCATGTAACTGCACGCATGTCTCACACATTCTTCACAATTATTTTCTCTCATAATTGGAGGTTATATAATATTTCCCCTCTATCAACAAGTAGAATAAAAATTAAGAGACTTAGGAAATAACTAAATATATCGCCAAAAAAAAAAAATCATCCGAATTCACAAAACATGAACTGCAAAAATAAAAATAAAATATTTTCATTAAATTTGAATTAATAACAACGAAGCGATGTAAATTCTACACGAAAAGACAGAATTACTACTACAGATTTACCTACTACAGAATTAAACAACATGAACCACTACAGAAGTGACTGACTATTACAGATGTGAGTAACTACAGTACTACTAGAGACGTAAGGAAGGAAAACTACCGATTTTCAGGTTATACTGAGAGGTAGTTACAGTGTTAGTGAAAGTTGTTTCTAGCTTTCTGAAAC
The DNA here is from genome assembly GCF_038502225.1 of Cherax quadricarinatus. Taxonomy (NCBI): domain Eukaryota; kingdom Metazoa; phylum Arthropoda; class Malacostraca; order Decapoda; family Parastacidae; genus Cherax; species Cherax quadricarinatus. The sequence continues at coordinate 9,831,394 of NC_091300.1, forward strand.
AAGTTATATTTTGAGGGGGAGGGAGTGAGTTAGTATATCTACACCTTCTTCCTTCACATGTCCATTATATATATACATATATATATATATATATATATATATATATATATATATATATATATATATATATATATATATATATATATATATATATATATATACATATATATATAACTAAGCTGTCTACCCCCTCTCCATATATGTTAAAAAAACATTCTGGTTAGATGAGTTAAAGAGTAAAGAGTGAAAGTGAAGCCAGACTCTCGCTTCAGACAAAGTGATAATAAAAGCAACTGACAAGAGGGACGAGACTAAAATAAAGAAGTGGATTCATGTCCGAGTGGATGAAGAGGAAAACGGAATGATGACGACCTTGTTAAAGGGGAACAACCTTAGTTCTACTGTTTTAATGGAAGAATTAGTCACCTCGACGAAAGAGAGAGAGAGAGAGAGAGAGAGAGAGAGAGAGACAGACAGAGAGAGAGAGACAGAGAGAGAGGCACTAGTCACTGGATGATTCCAATAACTGCTAAATATTACTGATGACTTTAAAGGGTAGTGGCACTGTATCTTGTAGTCATAATTATAAGAGAAAGAGAGAGAGAGATAAAGAATGAGACTTACACACAGATTCCTCACTCCCTTCCATGTATGATATAAGACAATCATGCTCACCCAGACTACTTTAGCAGGTTGCTAACAACAGCCTCACACTCACTTTAAATTACATTAGCCAGCTGCCATGTTGCAGTTATTGACTGCTCCGCCACCTCATCCTTCCCTCCACACTCTACCTTACATTATTCACTTACTAAAATTACTGTTTTTTTTTCCTCTTACGTTGTTTTACTTCGAGAAATTCATGGTAATTTTCTAAATTTGGGGCTTTTTGTATAGTTCTTTTATTTGGGGGGGGGGGGGGGGAGGGAATTGGGGATCATTTATATTTTGTGGAATTTGAGGCTTGTTTGGTTTGGACGAATTTACCCACAAAATTTTAGTTTGGGAGAATTTATGGTACTTTTTTGGGGGATGAGAATTATGGTACTTTTTTCTTTAGCTTTCGGGGAATTTATTGTAATTTTTTTTAATTTTGGGAAAATTTTGCCACTGTTTTGAACCTCAGGCGATTTTTTTTATATATATAATAATGTTGCCAAAGGCGAGAATTTTGTGGTCAGCCAGGTGTGCTTGAGGGGGAGGGACACTACCTACCTGGAATATACCTGGAGGGTATTCCAGGGGTCAACGCCCCCGCGGCCCGCTCCTTGAACAGGCCTCCCGGCCTGTCGGCTCTTGATTCAAGGAATTGAAGCTATCTTTTGCCATCCTCTTTTCTATCTAACCTGATTACCTATCATTCCTTAGGCGTTGTATAACCCCCTACGGGTTTAGCAGTTCCACACAATAATAATAATAACAATAATGTTCACAGGTTAACACTGAACATTCTACTGCTGTAGTTCACAGGTTAACACTGAACATTCTAGTGCTGTAGTTCACAGGTTAACACTGAACATTCTACTGCTGTAGTTCACAGGTTAACACTGAACATTCTAGTGTTGTAGTTCACAGGTTAACACTGAACATTCTACTGCTGTAGTTCACAGGTCAACACTGAACATTCTAGTGCTGTAGTTTACAGGTTAACACTGAACTTTCTACTGCTGTAGTTCACAGGTCAACACTGAACATTCTAGTGCTGTAGTTCACAGGTTAACACTGAACTTTCTACTGCTGTATTTCACAGGTTAACACTGAACATTCTACTGCTGTAGTTCACAGGTCAACACTGAACATTCTACTGCTGTAGTTCACAGGTTAACACTGAACATTCTAGTGCTGTAGTTCACAGGTCAACACTGAACATTCTAGTGCTGTAGTTCACAGGTTAACACTGAACATTCTAGTGCTGTAGTTCACAGGTTAACACTGAACATTCTACTGCTGTAGTTCACAGGTCAACACTGAACATTCTACTGCTGTAGTTCACAGGTCAACACTGAACATTCTACTGCTGTAGTTCACAGGTTAACACTGAACATTCTACTGCTGTAGTTCACAGGTTAACACTGAACATTCTAGTGCTGTAGTTCACAGGTTAACACTGAACATTCTAGTGCTGTAGTTCACAGGTTAACACTGAACATTCTAGTGCTGTAGTTCACAGGTTAACACTGAACATTCTAGTGCTGTAGTTCACAGGTTAACACTGAACATTCTAGTGCTGTAGTTCACAGGTTAACACTGAACATTCTAGTGCTGTAGTTCACAGGTTAACACTGAACATTCTAGTGCTGTAGTTCACAGGTTAACACTGAACATTCTAGTGCTGTAGTTCACAGGTTAACACTGAACATTCTACTGCTGTAGTTCACAGGTCAACACTGAACATTCTAGTGCTGTAGTTCCCAGGTTAACACTGAACATTCTACTGCTGTAGTTCACAGGTCAACACTGAACATTCTAGTGCTGTAGTTCACAGGTTAACACTGAACATTCTAGTGCTGTAGTTCACAGGTTAACACTGAACATTCTAGTGCTGTAGTTCACAGGTTAACACTGAACATTCTAGTGCTGTAGTTCACAGGTTAACACTGAACATTCTAGTGCTGTAGTTCACAGGTTAACACTGAACATTCTAGTGCTGTAGTTCACAGGTTAACACTGAACATTCTAGTGCTGTAGTTCACAGGTTAACACTGAACATTCTAGTGCTGTAGTTCACAGGTTAACACTGAACATTCTACTGCTGTAGTTCACAGGTCAACACTGAACATTCTAGTGCTGTAGTTCACAGGTTAACACTGAACATTCTAGTGCTGTAGTTCACAGGTTAACACTGAACATTCTACTGCTGTAGTTCACAGGTCAACACTGAACATTCTAGTGCTGTAGTTCACAGGTTAACACTGAACATTCTAGTGCTGTAGTTCACAGGTTAACACTGAACATTCTACTGCTGTAGTTCACAGGTCAACACTGAACATTCTAGTGCTGTAGTTCACAGGCTAACACTGAACATTCTAGTGCTGTAGTTCACAGGTTAACACTGAACATTCTAGTGCTGTAGTTCACAGGTCAACACTGAACATTCTAGTGCTGTAGTTCACAGGTTAACATTGAACATTCTAGTGCTGTAGAACATTCTAGTGCTGTAGTTCACAGGTCAACACTGAACATTCTAGTGCTGTAGTTCACAGGTTAACATTGAACATTCTAGTGCTGTAGTTCACAGGTCAACACTGAACGTTCTACTGCTGTAGTTCACAGGTCAACACTGAACATTCTAGTGCTGTAGTTCACAGGTTAACACTGAACATTCTAGTGCTGTAGTTCACAGGTTAACACTGAACATTCTACTGCTGTAGTTCACAGGTCAACACTGAACATTCTAGTGCTGTAGTTCACAGGTTAACACTGAACATTCTACTGCTGTAGTTCACAGGTTAACACTGAACATTCTAGTGCTGTAGTTCACATGTCAACACTGAACATTCTAGTGCTGTAGTTCACAGGTCAACACTGAACATTCTAGTGCTGTAGTTCACAGGTTAACACTGAACATTATAGTGCTGTAGTTCACAGGTCAACACTGAACATTCTAGTGCTGTAGTTCACAGGTTAACACTGAACATTCTACTGCTGTAGTTCACAGGTCAACACTGAACATTCTAGTGCTGTAGTTCACAGGTCAACACTGAACATTCTACTGCTGTAGTTCACAGGTCAACACTGAACATTATAGTGCTGTAGTTCACAGGTTAACACTGAACATTATAGTGCTGTAGTTCACAGGTTAACACTGAACATTCTAGTGCTGTAGTTCACAGGTCAACACTGAACATTCTAGTGCTGTAGTTCACAGGTCAACACTGAACATTCTAGTGCTGTAGTTCACAGGTTAACACTGAACATTCTAGTGCTGTAGTTCACAGGTTAACACTGAACATTATAGTGCTGTAGTTCACAGGTCAACACTGAACATTCTAGTGCTGTAGTTCACAGGTTAACACTGAACATTCTAGTGCTGTAGTTCACAGGTCAACACTGAACATTCTAGTGCTGTAGTTCACAGGTTAACACTGAACATTCTAGTGCTGTAGTTCACAGGTCAACACTGAACATTCTAGTGCTGTAGTTCACAGGTCAACACTGGATAAGCTGGTTCTAGAGTAAGCGCTACTGACAGGCGTCACAGTTATTCATTATAACATCACAATACGTCATTGTTATTCATTATATAACACCACAACGACTCTTTCTGCACAACCTAGCAGAGTCGCTAACTTCACCTCCTTTAAGAGCAACAAACTGCCTGTATTTCCTCTTCTAAAACGCCAAAATACTCTTCATTTTCTCCCCTCAAGCAACATTAAAGAACAGGATTTCCCCTCTAAAAACAAGAAAATATCAGCATCATACCTCAAGGAAAACCATTTCCCCTCTGTAACACGAAAATACAATCATTTCCCCTCTACAACACGAAAATACAATCATTTCCCCTCTACAAGACGAAACTACAATAATTCCCCCTCTACAACACGAAAATACAATAATTTCCCCTCTACAACACGAAAATACAATCATTTCCCCTCTACAAGACGAAACTACAATAATTCCCCCTCTACAACACGAAAATACAATCATTTCCCCTCTACAACACGAAAATACAATCATTTCCCCTCTACAAGACGAAACTACAATAATTCCCCCTCTACAACACGAAAATACAATCATTTCCCCTCTACAAGACGAAACTACAATAATTCCCCCTCTACAACACGAAAATACAATCATTTCCCCTCTATAACACGAAAATACAATCATTTCCCCTCTATAACACGAAAATACAATCATTTCCCCTCTATAACACGAAAATACAATCATTTCCCCTCTATAACACGAAAATACAATCATTTCCCCTCTACAAGACGAAACTACAATAATTTCCCCTCTACAACACGAAAATACAATCATTTCCCCTCTATAACACGAAAATGAAGTCATTTCACCTATATAACACGAAAATGAAGTCATTTCACCTCTACAACACGAAAATACAATCATTTCCCCTATACAACACGAAAATACAATCATTTCCCCTATACAACACGGAAATACAATTATTTCCCCTCTAAGAACACGAAATTGCCATCCTTCCCCCCTTCCATGTAAGAGTATCACGAAACTACATTTCCCCTCTTAAGAGTATCAAAATACCTCCAGTTTCTAAGGGAAAAATCAAACTGCCTCGAGATTCCCCTCAATAAAAGACCCCATTTCCCTAAATAAAAAAAGACGTCACTCCCCTCAAAAAAAGAAGACGTCATTCCCCTCAAAACATAAGACGACGTCACTCAACTCAAAAAGAAGACGTAATTCCTCTCAAAGAAGAAGCCGTAATTCCCCTCAAAAAGACGTCATTCACCCTCAGAAAAAAACGTCATTCCCTCTCAAAAAAGGACGTCATGAAGGCCTCCATCTCGCTGGCGTTACGTCACTGTCGACGCACTCACTACCTCATGGGTAACGCATCTGCCACAACGAACTTAGTTACGCTAAGTTCCTAAGTTCCTTCTTAGTAAGTAAAGTTTCTACACTCATATTTATAATTAACTTTTTTTTGACTTTGAGGAAATAAAAATCGAAGTAACAGTTTTTATAAATTAAAGGGAGTTTTAAACCCCCTACCCCCCACACGTACCTGTGTTTTATTTGTATCCTTTATTAATGATGATTGTTGGAATAGTGTCTCACTATCTCTCTCTCTCTCTCTCTCTCTCTCTCTCTCTCTCTCTCTCTCTCACTATCTCTCATTATCTCTCTCTTTATTTTTTACACAGGGTTTGACAAGGTTAAGGATCCCTAGCTTTGGAAATATAAACACAAATGCAGTATAATGTGATCCTTTATTGACTACGTTTCGCCCACACAGTGGGCTTTTTCAAGTCACAAACAGAACTACCTGGGGTGGAAGGAACGCGAGTATTTATAGTCCGGCTGAGGTCAGGTGAAGAATGCTGCATCTGATGATGTACCGAGTGGGGTTATAGAGTCTAAAAACTTGGGTAGCTTGGAAAGGAGATTGGATAAGTTTGTGAGCAGACCTTCTACAGTGTTCTTATGTGGGATAGCGATGAAGAAGTTTCTTGGCAAGTGGTTCAGCTATGTTATAGAAGCCACTATTCTGGTTGAAGTTGTCGGATATAGAAATAAGTGATGATTCCAGGATTCTTCGGTATTGAGTGTTGTCCTCTGTGGCGATAAGTCTTGAGTTTCTGTAGTTTAACAAGTGGTTGTGTGAATTACGGTGTTGTACGCAGGCATTCCTTGTGTCGTCAGACCTGCTTGCGTATTGGTGTTCTGAAATACGTGTTTGGAGGTCCCTTGATGTTTCGCCTCCAAACACGTATTTCAGAACACCAATACGCAAGCAGGTCTGACGACACAAGGAATGCCTGCGTACAACACCGTAATTCACACAACCACTTGATAAACTACAGAAACTCAAGACTTATCGCCACAGAGGACAACACTCAATACCGAAGAATCCTGGAATCATCACTTATTTCTATATCCGACAACTTCAACCAGAATAGTGGCTTCTATAACATAGCTGAACCACTTGCCAAGAAACTTCTTCATCGCTATCCCACATAAGAACACTGTAGAAGGTCTGCTCACAAACTTATCCAATCTCCTTTCCAAGCTACCCAAGTTTTTAGACTCTATAACCCCACTCGGTACATCATCAGATGCAGCATTCTTCACCTGACCTCAGCCGGACTATAAATACTCGCGTTCCTTCCACCCCAGGTAGTTCTGTTTGTGACTTGAAAAAGCCCACTGTGTGGGCGAAACGTAGTCAATAAAGGATCACATTATACTGCATTTGTGTTTTATATTGCCATTGTGTCGGTATTTTATACCATTTATTTCCATCCCTAGCTTTATTGACAAGCTAAGAGCTGTTACCTACATCAGCTCATTTGAAAGCATTTTTATTGTTATGAGACATACAAGTAGGGAACAGGATGAAGTTGGAGCCATCTGTGGGCCAGCATTTTCATTTGATCGACTGACTATCTCGTTGACATCATTATGCTGTACGAATGTGTTCCATACTCGAGTCATCCTGGGTATATAGGATCTCAGATGGAGTGATGTTCTGGAGAAGGGTACAGCAAGAGTGAAGTTGCTGCTTTCTGCCCGTCTTGTGGCATAAAAGCTTGTTTCTCGCTGTCCTCGAAGTGGATCCAAGTGTGGTACTTTGACAATATTGGCCTTGTACATAACAGTAAGGCCACCCACATCCCTCCTTGCTGAAGTGCAAGATCTATCCAGGATGGGTCCAGGCGAGAGATGAGACATGTTGCTCTGTTCTCTACTCTGTCAAGCAGTCGCAGATGAGAGGGGGGGCAGGCAAACCAAGAAAGTGGAGCATACTCAAGGTGTGAGCGTACTTGTGCCTCGTACAGAATCTTGCAACCCCTACTCTCAAGCAGATGCGAGATACGGCGAAGTGCTGTAAGCTTCCTGGCTGCCCTGTTTGCAAGATTTACAACATCGTTCTTCATGGTCAGTTTGGAGTCAAATTTCACCCCAAGGATATCAACTTCTTCTCCAGGTGCCAACACCCTCCCATTCATCCTTACTACTGCACCAGCATTACCATCATGGTGCCTAGAGACCATCATCATTTGCGTTTTCTCAGGTGCAAATGTTACTTGCCATCTATTTCCCCAAGCTGATATAGCTCTTAGCTGGTGATTGATGTAGCTTAGAGCAGCTGGCATTTCTTCTCTTAGATAAGTGAATGTCAGTGTACAGTCGTCTGCAAATGCATGGGATTCTGGGACGAGATGAAGAAGGTCATTGAAGTAGACATTCCATAACAATCGTCATAGCACGCTTCCTTGTGGAACACTTGCCCCAATAGGATGTCTTGCTGATTCCGTTCCATTGAGAACTACACTTAGAGATCTACCATGAAGGTAATCACTGAGGAGACATAGCGTAGAGCCTGCAATTCCCAGTGCTTGAAGTTTTGCTAAGAGACCCTGGTGCCACACAAGGGCACCTCTCTCTCTCTATATAAAACACCACCCGAATGAGTGAAACACATTCAGAACCAACCAACCAGCGTGGAGGTACCAACAAACCTAAACCAACCAGCGTGGAGGTACCAACAAACCTAAACCAACCACCGTGGAGGTACCAACCAACCTAAACCAACCACCGTGGAGGTACCAACCAACCTAAACCAACCAGCATGGAGGTACCAACAAACCTAAACCAACCAGCGTGGAGGTACCAACAAACCTAAACCAATCACCGTGGAGGTACCAACAAACCTAAACCAACCAGCGTGGAGGTACCAACAAACCTAAACCAACCAGCGTGGAGGTACCAACAAACCTAAACCAACCACCGTGGAGGTACCAACCAACCTAAAGCAACCAGCATGGAGGTACCAACCAACCTAAACCAGCCAGCGTGGAGGTACCAACCAACCTAAACCAACCAGTGTGGAGGTACCAACCAACCTAAACCAACCAGCATGGAGGTACCAACCAACCTAAACCAATCAGCGTGAAAGTACCAACCAACCTAAACCAACCAGTGTGGAGGTACCAACCAACCTAAACCAACCAGCGTGGAGGTACCAACAAACCTAAACCAACCAGCGTGGAGGTACTAACCAACCAGCGTGGAGGTATCAACCAACCTAAACCAACCAGCGTGGAGGTACCAACCAACCAGCGTGGAGGTACTAACCAACCTAAACCAACCAGCGTGGAGGTACCAACCAACCTAAACCAACCAGCGTGGAGGTACCAACCAACCTAAACCAACCAGCGTGGAGGTACCAATCAACCTATACCAATCAGCGTGGAGATACCAACCAACCTAAACCATCCAGCATGCAGGTACCAACCAACCTAAACCAACTAGCATGCAGGTACCAACCAACCTAAACCAAGTAGCATGCAGGTACCAACCAACCTAAACCAACCAGCGTGAAGGTACCAACCAACCAGCGTGGAGGTACCAACCAACCAGCGTGGAGGTACCAACCAACCTAAACCAATCAGCGTAAAAGTACCAACCAACCTAAACCAACCAGTGTGGAGGTACCAACCAACCTAAACCAACCAGCGTGGAGGTACCAACAAACCTAAACCAACCAGCGTGGAGGTACTAACCCTAACCAACCTAAACCAACCAACATGGAGGTACCAACCAACCTAAGTCACTGAGTACAGAGGTAAGGGGGGGGAACAATCACCAGGCAGCAATTAATCAAACCAATCATTACGCATGTATTAAACAAGCCGACCAATGAGCGTAGAGGTAACATCAATAAACCAATCAGCGTGTAGATAATAGTCTAATCAACGTGGATGTTAACCAACCAGCGTGGAGTCTCAAACCAAGCGAACCAATCATGGTGGAGAAATGACATGGACCAATCAGCGTTAAGTGTCAACCAAAACACAACCTCCTATTACGGTTCTTTTAACAATTATAATTATTTACCAGTTATAAAGAACTTAGTCGTTTTTCAACGTTTATTGTTTCTTAGTGGGGGGGGATTCTCTCCTCCCCCCTCCGGGTAGCACCCCAGCTCAGATGACACCCCCTAGACGTCAATTAACGCCTTATTACACCTGACGTCAATCAGACGTCGGAATTCAGCATAATAACATACCGTCATTTATGAATACATTATTTTTATTAACATAACTAAGCGCTAAACCCACAAAGTTCATACAGTGCTGTATGAATACATGATGTGCCCTTGAATACATGATGTGCCCTTGAATACATGGTGTGCCCTTGAATACATGGTGTGCCCTTGAATACATGATGTGCCCTTGAATACATGATGTGCCCTTGAATACATGATGTGCCCTTGAATACATGATGTGCCCTTGAATACATGATGTGCCCTTGAATACATGATGTGCCCTTGAATACATGATGTGCCTTTGAATACATGATGTGCCCTTGAATACATGGTGTGCCCTTGAATACATGATGTGCCCTTGAATACATGATGTGCCCTTGAATACATGATGTGCCTTTGAATACATGATGTGCCTTTGAATACATGATGTGCCCTTGAATACATGATGTGCCCTTGAATACATGATGTGCCTTTGAATACATGATGTGCCTTTGAATACATGATGTGCCCTTGAATACATGATGTGCCTTTGAATACATGATGTGCCCTTGAATACATGATGTGCCCTTGAATACATGATGTGCCTTTGAATACATGATGTGCCCTTGAATACATGATGTGCCTTTGAATACATGATGTGCCCTTGAATACATGATGTGCCCTTGAATACATGATGTGCCCTTGAATACATGATGTGCCTTTGAATACATGATGTGCCTTTGAATACATGATGTGCCTTTGAATACATGATGTGCCCTTGAATACATGATGTGCCCTTGAATACATGATGTGCCCTTGAATACATGATGTGCCCTTGAATACATGATGTGCCCTTGAATACATGATGTGCCCTTGAATACATGATGTGCCCTTGAATACATGATGTGCCCTTGAATACATGATGTGCCCTTGAATACATGATGTGCCCTTGAATACATGATGTGCCATATAACTTGATAAACAGTAACATCCCAACTTGACCCGCCTCGACATCACAAATAATATTGTTTGACCTAAGCTGACATCATTCTGGCTTCATATATCGAAGTCTGTCCCATGTTTTCCTCTGAATAGTTTCTATGATGTCACTTGACCTCACCTCACCTTTTTGCTAATGAGGATGACCTCGCCGTGTGTTGAAAACATGTTGTCATTACTCTGGCTCTGTCACTCTCTCTCTCTCTCTCTCTCTCTCTCTCTCTCTCTCTCTCTCTCTCTCTCTCTCTCTCCTTTCCTCCCTGCCTGAAGGGATGGGATCTAATCTTCTCCCTATGTGACTGGATAGTGTCTAATCCTTTCCCGGCATGACTGGATAGGTTCTGATCTTTTTCCTGCTTGACTGGATAAGTTCTAATCCTTTCCCTGCATGACTGGGTAGGTTCTAGTCCTTTCCCTGCATGACTGGGTAGGTTCTAGCCCTCTTCTGCGTGAATGGATAGGATCTAGCAATTTCAGATGGGTTTATAAGAACACGTGTATGCTGGGATCATCCTGAGGGATACACAACGCTTTTCTTGCCAAATAAGACAAGCGAAAATTTGTGTATGCAATAATTTCGCAAAAATCATTCTGAACCTAACGAAAAAAAAATATATTTCATTGTGTTTATTTATTATTAAATTATTGTAAACTTATCAAAAATATATTTAGCTGGATTAGGCTAAATTAAATTACGCTTGTTATAATAAAGTTGGGTACGTTTTCTAAGGCTCTTTTGGTACAAATTATTAATTTTTACATTAATGAAAAAAATATATCTTTAAACGAATAAGAGAAAAATTTAGGAAGGACTTAATTTTAAATAGACATTGGAAGATGGGAGAGAGAGAAAGAGAGAGAGAGAGAGAGAGAGAGAGAGAGAGAGAGAGAGAGAGAGAGAGAGAGAGAGAGAGAGAGAGAGAGAGAGAGAGAGAGAGAGAGAGAGAGAGAAAGAAAGTCGTATATATAGATATAGGAGAAAACCAAGAATAAATATAAGAAAGAAGAGACTGCAAGGAATAAAATGGCTCTAAGCGAAAGCAGATTTTGAGAAGGAAAAAAATAGGAGAAGAAACAAGTAGAAAAGCGAGAGAAGAAAACCAAGGTGAGGAAGAGCAATACCGGAGAGCAGAAAAAGAGTATTGAGAGGAGATAAAAGAAAAGAGGAGCACTGAAGAAGAGGGAAGAGATGAGTATTTTCATCAAGGTTCGACACGGAGACTGGGAAGAGACAACGGGAAGAGACGAGCGGAGAAAGGAAGCAAAGAAGTGAGAGAAACAACGACGAAGAGATGTACAGGAAGATGATTATAGCAAGGGAACATGAGGGGGGGGAGGGCAACTTAAAGAGGAATTACATTCATGGAGAAGCGCTAACCCCACAGGGGTCACACAGCAATGGACGTAGAAGAGACGGGAAGGATGGAAAGATTGGGAGAAAACGTCTCTCTCTCTCTCTCTCTCTCTCTCTCTCTCTCTCTCTCAAAATTTCCATATAACACGGTCAATTGGTGGGCGAGTCAATTAAGTAATTGAGGAGCAAAAATATCGCTTGACGTCTATTTTTATCAACTGACGTCATTTTGTTTACCCCTGAGTCTCACGTACGTGTTCCCACACGTCCGTGATGACGTCATTTAGGTCAGCTGGTGTGGGATGTTACAAGTAGGTGTCTTGCTCTCATGCTCTCTCTCTCTCTCTCTCTCTCTCTCTCTCTCTCTCTCTTTTTCATCTTACTCCGTCAATTTTAGATTCTGATGATGGAAAAGCATCCGTAACGTCACTAAATATAAATGGATATACTATGATAGTCAACGCTGTCGAATTTCACCTCAGACATGTCCAAGAGTGACGTGAAGATGTATGGGCCAGCTGTGTTTTCTCAGTAACTGAGGCAACCTGCCAGTGTTTGTCCTCAGTCAGGTCTCAGACACAGCTGTAAGCTGAGAAGAATGCACTGAGCTCAGGGCAGTGGGTGTCTCCTCTTTAAAGTGGTCTGTGTAAAGCACGAAGAGAGAGTGTGTGGAGAGGAGGTGAAGTAGATGGTTGAAACAGACACTCCACACCAAGATAGCAGCATCCACTCTCCCATTATCTACACTCCACACCAAGATAGCAGCATCCACTCTCCCATTATCTACACTCCACACCAAGATAGCAGCATCCACTCTCCCATTATCTACACTCCACACCAAAGTAGCAGCATCCACTCTCCCATTATCTACACTCCACACCAAGATAGTAGCATCCAATCTCCCATTATCTACACTCCACACCAAAGTAGCAACATCCACTCTCCCATTATCTACACTCCACACCAAGATAGTAGCATCCACTCTCCCATTATCTACACTTCACACCAAGATAGCAGCATCCACTCTCCCATTATCTACACTCCACACCAAGATAGCAGCATCCACTCTCCCATTATCTACACTCCACACCAAGATAGCAGGATCCATTCTCCCAGTATCTACACGCCACACCAAGATAGCAGCATCCACTCTCCCATTATCTACACTCCACACCAAAGTAGCAACATCCACTCTCTCATTATCTACACTCCACACCAAAGTAGCAACATCCACTCTCTCATTATCTACACTCCACACCAAAGTAGCAACATCCACTCTCCCATTATCTACACTATACACCAACGTAGTAGCAACCACTCTCCCAAAATCTACACTCCACACTCAGTGCTCTTAAACAACCACCCGATATCACAGACCTTGAAATTCATTTTTACCAGATCGTCCGTCTCCCACCAAAGTAGGTTGGCTCCAATTAAAAAAAAAACAATTCGTCATCATTCATCCAACGGCTTTCTTGCCAGAAGTGCGTGGATATCACCGTTGAAATGACTCTACGAACTGCACCATCCGTCAGATAGAAGCTTTGTTGAAACCGAGCTAAACCTACATGATACAGTGCCAGACCTATTTAAACACATTATTAATGTCTACAAATATTATTATTATTATTATTATTATTATTATCAAAACTAAGCGCTAAACTTCAATAATCTCTAGCAATTATTGGATTCATCCAATGACTAGTGCCTCTCTCTCTCTCTCTCTCTCTCTCTCTCTCTCTCTCTCTCTCTCTCTCTCTTCACAGCTGATGCCAGAAATCTCCACCACAATCATCCTGGGATTGAAATTCACTCGCACGATAATTACAGTCCTCCTAATTTGCAATTATCAAGCGATTCAAAATTTTGCCTCTGTCTATACAATTGTTGGCTGCAGATAAGTGAGCGTGAGCCTTTAATGATGATGAAAGGAGGTTCAAACAATGTGTGAACGTTTCATGAGAGGGGTTCAAAAACTCTGTGAACCTATAAAAATGATAGGATGGGATTAAAGAGAGTAAAGCTTTCACCAGGAGGGGGATTTACTGAATAAACGTTTCACTATGAGAGGGATTCAAACACTCTTATACTGGAACGTCATTTACCGTTCTTCAGCACTTCGGAACGTGCCTCGTCTGCCTGGAGTTGACGCAGATGTTCGCTAGTGGTTCAGAACAAGACTCATCTCACAAAGTCTCACTCTCTAACCTTCCTGGGTCACGTCTCTAGAAAAGCAAGAAGCCAAAGGGTCATTTCTGCAGCCGCACTGAACTCCATTCAGGTTAATTAAACATGGAAAATGAAAGGCAAACTTCGGTGCGAGTCTACAGCGCCCACAGCAACCAAGTGAATATATTTTTCAAGGGAGGGAAAAAGAAGAGAGAGAGAGAGAGAAAAAGAGAGAGAGAGAGAGAGAGAGAGAGAGAGAGAGAGAGAGAAAAAGAGAGAGAGAGAGAGAGAGAGAGAGAGAGTCGTCCATTCAGTACCACAGAATTTTATGGCACAGCCAAAAGGAATTATCGTCTTGCATGCATTTCAAGGCTCGTCACGGCACACGTGCTCTCTACACAAGCGTGAATAGTATTTCTCTTTTTATAGCTCTTCGGCTACAGTGTCACGCGGTGACAACAGTCAAAAATAAAAACAGAAAAAAAATGACCGGAGTAGAAATGGAGTGGCGGCAGTCGAAGGTTAGCAAGAGTCTCATATATTTTGTGAGTTTATGCGCATCCCATCCACCATATTTGTTTACCTTTTCAACAGCACAAAAGCTTACCGATATGGGTACATTATATATATACACACACACACACACATATATATATATATATATATATATATATATATATATATATATATATATATATATATATATATGCAATAAGATCACAGTAAACAGGTGATTTAGAATAAGTAAATCAACCACTGAAAGAATAAGAGAAATTCCAAGCGCTTTGTGACTACTCACATTATCAACTAACTATCAACATTATCATAGTTCCTTGATAATGTGAGTAGTCATGAAAGCGCTTGGAATTTCTCTGTTCTTTCAGAGTGGTTGTTTTGCATATATATATATATATATATATATATATATATATATATATATATATATATATATATATATATATATATATATGTCGTAGTTGAATATGTAAAACTGGTCAATTAGCAAGAACTCATTTAAAATTAAATCCTTCCTGAAATTTTCTCTTATACGTTTAAAGATATATTTTTTTCATTAATGTTGATGTAAAAATTTATAATTTTGCACCAAAAGAATCTTAGAAAACTTACCTAACCTTATTATAACAAGAACAATTTATTTTAGCCTAACCAAACTAAATATATTTTAGATTTGTTTAAAATAATTTAATACTAAACAAACACAGTGAAATATATTTTTTTCGTTAGGTTCAGAATGATTTTGGCGAAATTATTGCATACACAAATTTTCGCTTGTCCTATATGGCAAGATGAGCGTTGCTATTTAAGCCAAGATCGCAAGTTCTGCCTATTCGGCACGACATATATATATATATATATATATATATATATATATATATATATATATATATATATATATATATATATATATATATATATACAAATAACAATAAACGCATATCTTTCAGTGTATATATATGCTTAACAATTTGCAGAGTATTGTATACTTTGACATAAAGTGTGCAGGTCAGAGTCCTGACACAGAGTGTGCAGGTCAGAGTCCTGACACAGAGTGTGCAGGTCAGAGTCCTGACACAGAGTGTGCAGGTCAGAGTCCTGACACAGAGTGTGCAGGTCAGAGTCCTGACACAGAGCGTGCAGGTCAGAGTCCTGACACAGAGCGTGCAGGTCAGAGTCCTGACACAGAGTGTGCAGGTCAGAGTCCTGACACAGAGTGTGCAGGTCAGAGTCCTGACACAGAGTGTGCAGGTCAGAGTCCTGACACAGAGTGTGCATTTCAGAGTCCTGACACAGAGCGTGCAGGTCAGAGTCCTGACACAGAGTGTGCAAGTCAGAGTCCTGACACAGAGTGTGCAGGTCAGAGTCCTGACACAGAGTGTGCAGGTCAGAGTCCTGACACAGCGTGCAGGTCAGAGTCCTGACACAGAGCGTGCAGGTCAGAGTCCTGACACAGAGTGTGCAGGTCAGAGTCCTGACACAGAGTGTGCAGGTCAGAGTCCTGACACAGAGTGTGCAGGTCAGAGTCCTGACACAGAGTGTGCAGGTCAGTCCTGACACAGAGTGTGCAGGTCAGTCCACACAGAGTGTGCAGGTCAGAGTCCTGACACAGTGTGCAGGTCAGAGTCCTGACACAGAGTGTGAGGTCAGAGTCCTGACACAGTGTGCAGGTCAGGAGTCCTGACACAGAGCGTGCAGGTCAGAGTCCTGACACAGAGTGTGTGCAAGTCAGAGTCCTGACACAGAGTGCAGGTCAGAGTCCTGACACAGAGTGTGCAGGTCAGAGTCCTGACACACAGTGTGCAGGTCAGAGTCCCTGACACAGAGAGTGCAGGTCAGAGTCCGGACACAGAGTGTGCAGGTCAGAGTCCTGACACAGAGTGTGCAGGTCAGAGTCCTGACACAGATTGTGCAGGTCAGAGTCCTGACACAGAGTGTGCAGGCAGAGTCCTGACACAGAGTGTGCAGGTCAGAGTCCTGACACAGAGTGCAGGTCAGAGTCCTGACACAGTGTGCAGGTCAGAGGTCCTGACAAAGAGCGTGGCAGGCAGTCCTGACACAGAGTGTGCAAGCTGAGTCCTGACACAGAGTGTGCAGGTCAGAGTCCTGACACAGATTGTGCAGGTCAGAGTCCTGACACAGAGTGTGCAGGTCAGAGTCCTGACACAGATTGCAGGTCAGAGTCCTGACAGAGTGTGCAAGTCAGAGTCCTGACACAGAGTGTGCAGGTCAGAGTCCTGACACAGATTGTGCAGGTCAGAGTCCTGACACAGAGTGTGCAGGTCAGAGTCCTGACACAGAGCATGCGCAGGTCAGTCTGACACAGAGTGTGCAGGTCAGAGTCCTGACACAGAGTGTGCAGGTCAGAGTCCTGACACAGATTGTGCAGGCAGAGTCCTGACACAGAGCGTAGGTCAGAGTCCTGACACAGATGTGCAGGTCAGAGTCCTGACACAGAGCGTGCAGGTCAGAGTCCTGACACAGAGTGTGAGGTCAGAGTCCTGACACAGAGCGTGCAGGTCAGAGTCCTGACACAGAGTGTGCAGGTCGAGTCCTGACACA
>NC_091300.1:9853666-9873666 GCF_038502225.1 Cherax quadricarinatus
CTGTATCTATCTTCTACTGTAATCTGTCTTCCACTGTATGTATCTTCCACTGTATCTGTTTTCCCACTATATTTATCTTCCACTATAGCTATCTTCCACTTGATCTATGTTCCACTGTATTGTCCGCTGGATGGTAGTACAAGTATGGTAGTACAAGTATGGTAGTACAAGTATGGTAGTACAAGTATGGTAGTACAAGTATGGTAGTACAAGTATGGTAGTACAAGTATGGTAGTACAAGTATGGTAGTACAAGTATGGTAGTACAAGTATGGTAGTACAAGTATGGTAGCAAGAAGTATTACAGAAACAAGCCAAAATTTTATTAGCACATTTCATCCCTCTGTGAGCGAAACATGGTGGGAAGGTCTCACAAATATGTTTCTTCCTACACACTCAAATTCATCTGTTTAATGAAGGATTGAAGAATCCTCAGTGAAGGATTGAAGGATCCTCAGTGAAGGACTGAAGGATCCTCAGTGAAGGACTGAAGGATCCTCAGTGAAGGATTGAAGGATCCTCAGTGAAGGACTGAAGGATCCTCAGTGAAGGATTGAAGGATCCTCAGTGAAGGACTGAAGGATCCTCAGTGAAGGATTGAAGGATCCTCAGTGAAGGATTGAAGGATCTTTCATGGCAGACTGGAGAATTTTCATGGCAATAAAGGAGTGGAGTATCCTGACCTCAAGGAAGAACTGGATAATCAACTCTTTAGAACGTTCCAACCTCCCCAAAAGCTTCACACGAACGCCAAGACTTGGATAGCCTCTCAGCCATGTGTAACATCCATTTCCTTCTCCTCTAATCCACTTCTTGTCCACCAAGCAAGCAATCACGTGAATTTGAATCCACGATCGAATCCACTGAAAAAAGAATCAGGGTTTGCCTTCAATAGGAGAATAAAAGAAGTTGACCAAATCTTCCAAACTTAACAACCAATTCGGGTCCTCAGTCTCTCTCTCTCTCTCTCTCTCTGATACGAACTTCAAAAATATTGACAAGTCCTCTCGAAGTTGTTCCTGAGAAGAAAATACGTGTTTTTCATCTGCTTGCGAGAGATACTCGGGGGAGAGAGGGAGGAAAGAGTGGAGAGAGAGAGAGGGGGTGTTACTGTATGTTTGGGTGTCGCCTGGCGCACACACACACACACACACACACACAGAAGGGGTACGATAAAGTTCATGGGGCAGGGAGAAAGTGGACCTAGTAGCGACCAGCGAAGAGGCGGGGGCCAGGAACTGTGAATCGACATCTGCAACCACAAATACGTGAATACACACACACACACATACACACACACAAACACACACACACACAACAGGCCTAGTGTCTAATCGACATATGCCTAAGACAAATTGGTAACTAACACACACACACACACACACACACAAACAGAGGTTATATACATTACTTATATAATATAATATAATACATCAACTCAGACGTGCGTAGATATACGCGCACGAGTGCCCTGATGCACTCACAAGCTCATATTTGAGACACGAAAGCGGAACTATACGAAAGGGCTGCGCTTAATGCAGTGCATGAGTGCTGAATGTATGATAGCAGCACAACATGAGTTGTGATGATATGTGAGAAGGGGGGTAATAAAAGCTGCAGGGAAGAAGAAAAGACTGGGGAAAGAAGGAAAGAATTTGGGAGAATGGAAAAAGATGAGGAGGGGAAGGAGTGTAAAGGGAATAAAAACAGTGAAGGGGAATTAAGAGGTGAGAAGGGGAGAAATGGAAGGGCTTGGAAGAAGGAAAACAATGGGGAGATAAATGGAATTGAGAAGATAATATGCTAGGCAGAGGAGAAAGAAGGGAGAAAACATGAAGAGGCAGTGGAGGTGATAAAGAGACAGTGGCCCAAGGAGAATAGAAGGAGGCAGCGAGAGGTAGAAGCAGGGAGATGGGGAACGAATGAAAGGCATGGCAAATAAAAGAAAAACAAGGAGTGATGAGATAAAGATAAGGAAAACCAAATAGAGAGAGAGAGAGAGAGAGAGAGAGAGAGAGAGAGAGATAAAGGAGAGAGTCTCGCAAGGTAAACAAAGTAGTGTCACTCAAACACGTTTTCAGAAATTGTGCAATTTGGGAGGTGTCACCAGTGTAAATTACGGCACTAGTGTAAATTATAGGTAGATTGTAAATTTGGGTCACTGAAAATTACGGTGCTAGTGTAAATTATTGCCCTGTTGCATTTCACGAAGTCTGTAAATTAAGGACACAAAAGAAAATTATTATCATTGATGTAAATATGCATTGTATGGTCATGTAAATCATGGTCATGTAAATCATGGTCATGTAAATCATGGTCATGTAAATCATGGTCATGTAAATCATGGTCATGTAAATCATGGTCATGTAAATCATGGTCATGTAAATCATGGTCATGTAAATCATGGTCACGTAAATCATGGTCATGTAAATCATGGTCATGTAAATCATGGTCATGTAAATTATGGTCATGTAAATTATGGACTTGGGCAAATCTATGATAGAGGTAAACTGTGATTACAAAGGTACAACTGTAAATGAAGGAGCCAATGTAACTCAATTAGTGTAAATCAAACAGTGTAAATGAAGGAGCCAATGTAAATGAAGGAGTCAGTAAACTAAGCAGTGTAAATGAAAGAACTAGTACTCACCTAGTTGAGGTTGCGGGGGTCGAGTCCGAGCTCCTGGCCCCGCCTCTTCACTGATCGCTACTAGGTCACTCTCCCTGAGCCGTGAGCTTTATCATACCTCTGCTTAAAGCTATGTATGGATCCTGCCTCCACTACATCTCTTCCCAAACTATTCCACTTACTGACTACTCTGTGGCTGAAGAAATACTTCCTAACATCCCTGTGATTCATCTGTGTCTTCAATTTCCAACTGTGTCCCCTTGTTACTGTGTCCAATCTCTGGAACATCCTGTCTTTGTCCACCTTGTCAATTCCTCTCAGTATTTTATATGTCGTTATCATGTCTCCCCTATCTCTCCTGTCCTCCAGTGTCGTCAGGTTGATTTCCCTTAACCTCTCCTCGTAAGACATACCCCTTAGTTCTGGGACTAGTCTTGTTGCAAACCTTTGCACTTTCTCTAGTTTCTTTAAGTGCTTGGCTAGGTGTGGGTAAAATAAATCAGTGTAAATGAAGGAGCCAGTAAATTAAGTACCCAGTATAAACTATGGAGCCTGTGTAAGTTATGGTACCCTTCATCATCCTCTTGCCGTGGGTTGCCCACACCATCATCGTGGGTTGCCCACACCATCATCACTGGTTGCCCACACCATCATCAATGGTTGCCCACACCATCATCATTGGTTGCCCACACCATCATCATTGGTTGCCCACACCATCATCATTGGTTGCCCACACCATCATCACTGGTTGCCCACACCATCATCAATGGTTGCCCACACCATCATCAATGGTTGCCCACACCATCATCATTGGTTGCCCACACCATCATCATTGGTTGCCCACACCATCATCATTGGTTGCCCACACCATCATCACTGGTTGCCCACACCATCATCAATGGTTGCCCACACCATCATCAATGGTTGCCCACACCATCATCATTGGTTGCCCACACCATCATCAATGGTTGCCCACACCATCATCATTGGTTGCCCACACCATCATCACTGGTTGCCCACACCATCATCAATGGTTGCCCACACCATCATCAATGGTTGCCCACACCATCATCATTGGTTGCCCACACCATCATCATTGGTTGCCCACACCATCATCATGGGTTGCCCACACCATCATCAATGGTTGCCCACACCATCATCAATGGTTGCCCACACCATCATCATTGGTTGCCCACACCATCATCACTGGTTGCCCACACCATCATCAATGGTTGCCCACACCATCATCGTGGGTTGCCCACACCATCATCACTGGTTGCCCACACCATCATCGTGGGTTGCCCACACCATCATCACTGGTTGCCCACACCATCATCGTGGGTTGCCCACACCATCATCAATGGTTGCCCACACCATCATCGTGGGTTGCCCACACCATCATCAATGGTTGCCCACACCATCATCGTGGGTTGCCCACACCATCATCACTGGTTGCCCACACCATCATCAATGGTTGCCCACACCATCATCGTGGGTTGCCCACACCATCATCAGTGGTTGCCCACACCATCATCAATGGTTGCCCACACCATCATCAATGGTTGCCCACACCATCATCAATGGTTGCCCACACCATCATCATTGGTTGCCCACACCATCATCACTGGTTGCCCACACCATCATCATTGGTTGCCCACACCATCATCATTGGTTGCCCACACCATCATCACTGGTTGCCCACACCATCATCACTGGTTGCCCACACCATCATCACTGGTTGCCCACACCATCATCATTGGTTGCCCACACCATCATCATTGGTTGCCCACACCATCATCATTGGTTGCCCACACCATCATCATAGGTTGCCCACACCATCATCGTGGGTTGCCCACACCATCATCGTGGGTTGCCCACACCATCATCATAGGTTGCCCACACCATCATCGTGGGTTGCCCACACCATCATCATAGGTTGCCCACACCATCATCGTGGGTTGCCCACACCATCATCATAGGTTGCCCACACCATCATCGTGGGTTGCCCACACCATCATCATAGGTTGCCCACACCATCATCATAGGTTGCCCACACCATCATCGTGGGTTGCCCACACCATCATCATAGGTTGCCCACACCATCATCGTGGGTTGCCCACACCATCATCATAGGTTGCCCACACCATCATCGTGGGTTGCCCACACCATCATCATAGGTTGCCCACACCATCATCGTGGGTTGCCCACACCATCATCATTGGTTGCCCACACCATCATCATAGGTTGCCCACACCATCATCGTGGGTTGCCCACACCATCATCATTGGTTGCCCACACCATCATCATTGGTTGCCCACACCATCATCATTGGTTGCCCACACCATCATCATAGGTTGCCCACACCATCATCATAGGTTGCCCACACCATCATCGTGGGTTGCCCACACCATCATCATAGGTTGCCCACACCATCATCGTGGGTTGCCCACACCATCATCATTGGTTGCCCACACCATCATCATAGGTTGCCCACACCATCATCGTGGGTTGCCCACACCATCATCATTGGTTGCCCACACCATCATCATTGGTTGCCCACACCATCATCGTGGGTTGCCCACACCATCATCATAGGTTGCCCACACCATCATCATTGGTTGCCCACACCATCATCATAGGTTGCCCACACCATCATCGTGGGTTGCCCACACCATCATCATTGGTTGCCCACACCATCATCATAGGTTGCCCACACCATCATCATTGGTTGCCCACACCATCATCATTGGTTGCCCACACCATCATCATTGGTTGCCCACACCATCATCGTGGGTTGCCCACACCATCATCATAGGTTGCCCACACCATCATCATTGGTTGCCCACACCATCATCATGGGTTGCCCACACCATCATCATAGGTTGCCCACACCATCATCATTGGTTGCCCACACCATCATCATTGGTTGCCCACACCATCATCGTGGGTTGCCCACACCATCATCATTGGTTGCCCACACCATCATCGTGGGTTGCCCACACCATCATCATTGGTTGCCCACACCATCATCGTGGGTTGCCCACACCATCATCATTGGTTGCCCACACCATCATCATAGGTTGCCCACACCATCATCATTGGTTGCCCACACCATCATCGTGGGTTGCCCACACCATCATCATTGGTTGCCCACACCATCATCGTGGGTTGCCCACACCATCATCATTGGTTGCCCACACCATCATCGTGGGTTGCCCACACCATCATCATAGGTTGCCCACACCATCATCATTGGTTGCCCACACCATCATCGTGGGTTGCCCACACCATCATCATTGGTTGCCCACACCATCATCGTGGGTTGCCCACACCATCATCATTGGTTGCCCACACCATCATCATGGGTTGCCCACACCATCATCATAGGTTGCCCACACCATCATCGTGGGTTGCCCACACCATCATCATTGGTTGCCCACACCATCATCATTGGTTGCCCACACCATCATCATTGGTTGCCCACACCATCATCGTGGGTTGCCCACACCATCATCATTGGTTGCCCACACCATCATCGTGGGTTGCCCACACCATCATCATGGGTTGCCCACACCATCATCATTGGTTGCCCACACCATCATCGTGGGTTGCCCACACCATCATCATTGGTTGCCCACACCATCATCATAGGTTGCCCACACCATCATCATAGGTTGCCCACACCATCATCGTGGGTTGCCCACACCATCATCATAGGTTGCCCACACCATCATCATTGGTTGCCCACACCATCATCATGGGTTGCCCACACCATCATCATAGGTTGCCCACACCATCATCGTGGGTTGCCCACACCATCATCATTGGTTGCCCACACCATCATCATTGGTTGCCCACACCATCATCATTGGTTGCCCACACCATCATCATTGGTTGCCCACACCATCATCATTGGTTGCCCACACCATCATCATTGGTTGCCCACACCATCATCATTGGTTGCCCACACCATCATCATTGGTTGCCCACACCATCATCATTGGTTGCCCACACCATCATCGTGGGTTGCCCACACCATCATCATTGGTTGCCCACACCATCATCATTGGTTGCCCACACCATCATCATAGGTTGCCCACACCATCATCATAGGTTGCCCACACCATCATCGTGGGTTGCCCACACCATCATCATTGGTTGCCCACACCATCATCATTGGTTGCCCACACCATCATCATTGGTTGCCCACACCATCATCGTGGGTTGCCCACACCATCATCATAGGTTGCCCACACCATCATCATAGGTTGCCCACACCATCATCGTGGGTTGCCCACACCATCATCATTGGTTGCCCACACCATCATCATTGGTTGCCCACACCATCATCATTGGTTGCCCACACCATCATCGTGGGTTGCCCACACCATCATCGTGGGTTGCCCACACCATCATCATAGGTTGCCCACACCATCATCGTGGGTTGCCCACACCATCATCATTGGTTGCCCACACCATCATCATTGGTTGCCCACACCATCATCGTGGGTTGCCCACACCATCATCGTGGGTTGCCCACACCATCATCATAGGTTGCCCACACCATCATCGTGGGTTGCCCACACCATCATCGTGGGTTGCCCACACCATCATCATAGGTTGCCCACACCATCATCGTGGGTTGCCCACACCATCATCATTGGTTGCCCACACCATCATCATAGGTTGCCCACACCATCATCGTGGGTTGCCCACACCATCATCATTGGTTGCCCACACCATCATCATTGGTTGCCCACACCATCATCGTGGGTTGCCCACACCATCATCATAGGTTGCCCACACCATCATCGTGGGTTTCCCACACCATCATCCTGGGTTGCCCACACCATCATCCTTGGTTTCCCACACCATCATCGTGGGTTGCCCACACCATCATCGTGGGTTGCCCACACCATCATCATTGGTTGCCCACACCATCATCGTGGGTTGCCCACACCATCATCATTGGTTGCCCACACCATCATCGTGGGTTGCCCACACCATCATCGTGGGTTGCCCACACCATCATCATGGGTTGCCCACACCATCATCATTGGTTGCCCACACCATCATCGTGGGTTGCCCACACCATCATCATTGGTTGCCCACACCATCATCATAGGTTGCCCACACCATCATCGTGGGTTGCCCACACCATCATCATGGGTTACCCACACCATCATCATAGGTTGCCCACACCATCATCGTGGGTTGCCCACACCATCATCATAGGTTGCCCACACCATCATCGTGGGTTTCCCACACCATCATCATGGGTTGCCCACACCATCATCGTGGGTTTCCCACACCATCATCGTGGGTTTCCCACACCATCATCGTGGGTTGCCCACACCATCATCGTGGGTTTCCCACACCATCATCGTGGGTTGCCCACACCATCATCGTGGGTTTCCCACACCATCATCGTGGGTTTCCCACACCATCATCGTGGGTTTCCCACACCATCATCGTGGGTTGCCCACACCATCATCGTGGGTTTCCCACACCATCATCGTGGGTTGCCCACACCATCATCGTGGGTTGCCCACACCATCATCGTGGGTTTCCCACACCATCATCGTGGGTTGCCCACACCATCATCATGGGTTGCCCACACCATCATCGTGGGTTTCCCACACCATCATCTTGGGTTGCCCACACCATCATCGTGGGTTTCCCACACCATCATCGTGGGTTGCCCACACCATCATCATGGGTTGCCCACACCATCATCGTGGGTTACCCACACCATCATCGTGGGTTGCCCACACCATCATCGTGGGTTGCCCACACCATCATCGTGGGTTACCCACACCATCATCGTGGGTTGCCCACACCATCATCATGGGTTGCCCACACCATCATCGTGGGTTGCCCACACCATCATCGTGGGTTGCCCACACCATCATCGTGGGTTGCCCACACCATCATCATGGGTTGCCCACACCATCATCGTGGGTTGCCCACACCATCATCGTGGGTTGCCCACACCATCATCATGGGTTGCCCACACCATCATCATGGGTTGCCCACACCATCATCATGGGTTGCCCACACCATCATCATGGGTTGCCCACACCATCATCGTGGGTTGCCCACACCATCATCGTGGGTTGCCCACACCATCATCGTGGGTTGCCCACACCATCATCGTGGGTTGCCCACACCATCATCGTGGGTTGCCCACACCATCATCGTGGGTTGCCCACACCATCATCGTGGGTTGCCCACACCATCATCGTGGGTTGCCCACACCATCATCATGGGTTGCCCACACCATCATCGTGGGTTGCCCACACCATCATCGTGGGTTGCCCACACCATCATCATGGGTTGCCCACACCATCATCGTGGGTTGCCCACACCATCATCATGGGTTGCCCACACCATCATCATGGGTTGCCCACACCATCATCGTGGGTTGCCCACACCATCATCGTGGGTTGCCCACACCATCATCGTGGGTTGCCCACACCATCATCGTGGGTTGCCCACACCATCATCGTGGGTTGCCCACACCATCATCGTGGGTTGCCCACACCATCATCATTGGTTGCCCACACCATCATCATTGGTTGCCCACACCATCATCATAGGTTGCCCACACCATCATCATAGGTTGCCCACACCATCATCATTGGTTGCCCACACCATCATCATTGGTTGCCCACACCATCATCATTGGTTGCCCACACCATCATCATTGGTTGCCCACACCATCATCGTGGGTTGCCCACACCATCATCATTGGTTGCCCACACCATCATCATTGGTTGCCCACACCATCATCATGGGTTGCCCACACCATCATCATAGGTTGCCCACACCATCATCGTGGGTTGCCCACACCATCATCATGGGTTGCCCACACCATCATCATAGGTTGCCCACACCATCATCGTGGGTTGCCCACACCATCATCATGGGTTACCCACACCATCATCATAGGTTGCCCACACCATCATCGTGGGTTGCCCACACCATCATCATAGGTTGCCCACACCATCATCGTGGGTTTCCCACACCATCATCATGGGTTGCCCACACCATCATCGTGGGTTTCCCACACCATCATCGTGGGTTTCCCACACCATCATCGTGGGTTGCCCACACCATCATCGTGGGTTTCCCACACCATCATCGTGGGTTGCCCACACCATCATCGTGGGTTTCCCACACCATCATCGTGGGTTTCCCACACCATCATCGTGGGTTTCCCACACCATCATCGTGGGTTGCCCACACCATCATCGTGGGTTTCCCACACCATCATCGTGGGTTGCCCACACCATCATCGTGGGTTGCCCACACCATCATCGTGGGTTTCCCACACCATCATCGTGGGTTGCCCACACCATCATCATGGGTTGCCCACACCATCATCGTGGGTTTCCCACACCATCATCATGGGTTGCCCACACCATCATCGTGGGTTTCCCACACCATCATCGTGGGTTGCCCACACCATCATCATGGGTTGCCCACACCATCATCGTGGGTTTCCCACACCATCATCGTGGGTTGCCCACACCATCATCGTGGGTTGCCCACACCATCATCGTGGGTTTCCCACACCATCATCGTGGGTTGCCCACACCATCATCATGGGTTGCCCACACCATCATCGTGGGTTTCCCACACCATCATCGTGGGTTGCTCACACCATCATCGTGGGTTGCCCACACCATCATCATGGGTTGCCCACACCATCGTGGGTTGCCCACACCATCATCGTGGGTTGCCCACACCATCATCATGGGTTGCCCACACCATCATCATGGGTTGCCCACACCATCATCATGGGTTGCCCACACCATCATCATGGGTTGCCCACACCATCATCGTGGGTTGCCCACACCATCATCGTGGGTTGCCCACACCATCATCGTGGGTTGCCCACACCATCATCGTGGGTTGCCCACACCATCATCGTGGGTTGCCCACACCATCATCATGGGTTGCCCACACCATCATCATGGGTTACCCACACCATCATCATGGGTTGCCCACACCATCATCATGGGTTACCCACACTATCATCGTGGGTTACCCACACCATCATCGTGGGTTACCCACACCATCATCGTGGGTTGCCCACACCATCATCGTGGACTCTCTCCCCACATATATACAGTTTCCCACAACATTGTAAAGATTTGGGTATTAGAGAGGATGAAGTGAAGGAAGAAATGGAGGAGGAAGAGGGAAGGAGAGGATCAGGAGCGTATAGTGGAAGGAGGAAGTAGGGAAAGATGGTGATGAGAGAGGACGTAGTGGAAAGAGAAGGGAGATGATAAACAAGATTGAATAGGAAGTGAATGATGTAGGTAAAAGGTGGGGAGGAATGAGGAAGATGGGGAGGAGGAAGAGTAAAAGGAGGAAGTGAAAGAACAGAAAAATAAGAAGAGGAGTAAGAGAAGGAAAGTAAGGAGTGACAGGGGGGAAAAGTAAGAGAAGGGGAAGTGTACGAAAAGGAAAACTGTACATGTATGGTATATAATATCAATACAATGAAGAATTATACACTTGAGAAACATCTGGGTATCTCACTGTAGATGTTTCGCCTGAAAGAGTCTTCAAGACTACGGTGGTCTTCACCAACTTCAAGACTGAGGGACTGATTACCTCAACTTTTACACATAGTTCTACTGTCTTCACATTATGTCCTGGAATTTGTACTGATAAAGCCACTGGATGGCGAAACGTCTACAATAAAGATACCCAGATGTTGGACATGTGTCTAATTCTTCTTTAAGAAAAGGAAGAGTAAGATGAAAAATAAGAAGAGAAAAAAGGAAGATGGATAGGAACATAGTAAGTAAACAAGAGAGACCAAACTGACTGGACATCATAACACTCGCAGTCTGTCAGTCTACTGGAAAATATGTCACTGTTAATATTTCATAATATTCTTGTAAAGGAGGCTACGTGTGGTGTTGTACATAAATGGTGCACAATACCGTCAAGGTGAAGAACTGGTCACATGTGCAACATCTGGGTAACTTTATTGACATTTGCTGAGCGACGTTATTGTTTGTCTGTTTCTTGGTGTGTCCTACAGACTGATGAGTGTGTTCAGCGTTCTTCATGGCTGATCTTCCTACCTCTTCTCTTCTAACTTTTAAGGTTTAAATAATAAGATATTACAAAGACCCCATTAAAAATAAATAAATTTGTTTGACCTTTTTTTTTTGGAGGACGGGGGGGATTATCCTGGTGGGTAATATACACTTATGTTACTTGTGTATGGTAATTTATGTGACTGAATTTATGTGTACATGTACCTAAATAAATTTACTTGCTTACTCCTAGATCTTTCTCTTTCTTGTACCGTTGCCAACTCTCCCGTTATTTCGGAGCACAATCCGAATTTCCCTTTCACGAACCGTTTGTTTACACTGGAAAAGAAGGTAACGCCTCTGCAAAATCCGGATTCCCCCACCCACCCTCCTCTCTTACGAACATGTATTTACATACGAGATTCTCGCCATCCCCCCCACAATCGTACAAATAAGTCCACCAGATACTCCTTTCACAAACAGTTTGTTTACAAGGCGAAAAAAAGAGCAGTGGGTAGAGCGCATGCGTGCGTGCGAGTGTTGCTGACCCAGGCGAGGATGGTCTTGGCATCACCACTGAAGGTCTCCTGCAGAAGTTACTGGTTGTCAAAGGCACTTGTCGATAGACCCTTGCACTATTTTTTTTGCGTGTGTGTATGTGTACTCACATAATTGTACTCATCTAATTGTGGTTGCAGGGGTCGAGACTCGGCTCCTGGCCCCGCCTCTTCACTGATCGCTACTAGGTCCTCTCTCTCTCTCTCTGCTCCCTGAGCTTTGTCATACCTTGTCTTAAAGCTATGTATGGTTATTGCCTCCACTACATCACTTGCTAGACTATTCCACTTCCTGACAACTCTATGACTGAAGAAATACTTCCTAACATCCCTGTGACTCATCTGAATCTTCAGCTTCCAATTGTGACCCCTTATGTCTATGTCCCCTCTCTGGAACATCCTGTCTCTGTCCACCTTATCTATTCCACGCAGTATTTTGTATGTCGTTATCATGTCTCCCCTGACCCTCCTGTCCTCCAGTGTCGTCAGCGTGTGTGTGTGTGTGTGTGTGTGTGTCTGTTAGTCTGTCTGTCCGCCTGTGTCTGTGTGCATACGTGCGTGCGTGCGTGCACGTGTGTGTGTGTGTGTGTGTGTGTGTGTGTGTGTGTGTGTGTGTGTGTGTGTGTGTGTGTGTGTACTCACCTATTTGTGGATACAGGGGTCGAGTCACAGTGTGTGTGTGAGGGGGGTTACCCCCACTCCACAAGGGTTTTTAGGCACGCTGATCAACCTGCCCTAATTAGGAACCATTTCTTCCCAATTTCTCAAGGCAACTCTTGTTCCCTTTCCTTCCATTCGCACACATTTTTTTTAACCCCCCCCTCGGCCCCCAGGGAGGTTAAGTTCAATTCTGCAGAAGCTGTCGGTCGGTGACTCGTACAAAAAGACACAGAGAGACGAAGAAGAACGAGGCGTGAAGTGAGACAAGCTGCACAAACATTGTCCCCAATAAAAGCTGGTTTTAAAACACTTGTCGGTGATATGCAATTTTATCTATGAACAGATTCATAAAATTTACAAAAATGTTTGATATTAAAAAAACTATGAAAAAAATATCATGAAAATATTGCGAAATATCATATTTCATATAAATATTAAGATTTTGCTCGATTTTCACTTTAAAACTGAGAAAGTGTGATGACTAAGAAAGGTTAGATTAGGTTAAGTTTGTCAGGAAACAGGACAAGTGTTTTCTGACGCGACTCGCATGATGACTCGCCGTTGGGGTTTTTGGTCATCTGACTGAGGCCTTCTGCTGGCTTACCGGTCCACCCCTTCAAAAATTATGGCTATAATTATAAGCATTAGATTATATAAATTTAATACTAAGACATGTGTAACACCTGGGTACCTTTACTGAGATATGTTTATATTGCACAACAGATGTCGTTACACTCATACATACACTGACATGAACACAGAGAGCCTTTCATACTGGAGCCACTGGAGAAACTTTATGACGACGTTCCAACCAGTCTTGGACCATTTTAAGCCACAATGGTCGTGACCGGACCGAATCGTACAACTCATTTGTCAAGATTAGATTTTTAGATTTTGCCACCGAAGTGGCTAGTTTATTGTGCGCCCCATATTCATCCTGTGGATGGTAGCGCAAGAGCATATGGATACACAAAAAGGCCTGGAACTTAGTCCACATAAAGGTTAACAGGAGTACATCTGGATTTATATCTACAGTTCGCTTATCTGTTACAAGCAAATTTAGGAAATCTGCTTAATTAATATATCTGGTATCTTATTTTCATTAACAAGAAATCTATTGACATGTCACACAGGTTATTATACTGTCTATCTCTTTATTCCTCAGTAAGTGGACAATAAAGCACATAGTGTTCAAGACAGTGACCATAGAGCTGGCCACATACATTGTATTTGGTTTGATCATCATCTGTGTGTCTCCCAAACTGCCAAAAGTA
Source organism: Cherax quadricarinatus (assembly GCF_038502225.1). Lineage (NCBI taxonomy): Eukaryota > Metazoa > Arthropoda > Malacostraca > Decapoda > Parastacidae > Cherax > Cherax quadricarinatus. The sequence goes on from NC_091300.1 coordinate 9,867,848, forward strand.
CTTGTAATCAAGCCTAAGCCTGGCCACTGCAACGTTAAGTCAGTCTGTTCACATTGCAAGTTGCTCCATAAACGTACTTATCTACGAAGTGATTGAGATGCAGTAGTCATTTTAGTGAACAAGTTGTCAATGTTCACAGCTGTGATGTAGTGGTACTCACCGATGGTAGTAAGAACGGTGGTGGCGTAGTAGAAAGCCCCGGCAAACTTCCACTGCTGGCCAGCCTTGTGTGGGACCCCCTGCAAGACCACTGTCTCCAGCAGCAGGTAGTCCCTCTCCTCGATGCTATAGTTCTCTTTCAGTTGTTTCTCGATCTCTGAAATACAAGAGAAGGGATGGGCTGGTTAGAATTTTGTGTAAGAAACTGGAGCTCTGAAGAGACAAAGAGAGAGAGAGAGAGAGAGAGAGAGAGAGAGAGAGAGAGAGAGAGAGAGAGAGAGAGAGAGAGAGAGAGAGAGAGAGAGAGAGAGAGAGACAGACAGACAGACAGACAGACAGAGACAGACAGAGAGAGAGACAGAGACAGACAGAGACAGACAGACAGACAGACAGACAGACAGAGACAGAGACAGAGAGACAGAGACAGAGACAGAGACAGACAGACAGAGAGTAAGACAGGGAAAAGGGAAAGAGGTGAGACAGAGAGGGGAAGAGAAAGAGACAGGGAAGAGAGAAAAAGACAGAAGAAAGAAAGAGAAGAGACAGAAAGAGAAGACAGACTTGATAAGACACAATCGAAAAAAAATGCACAGACAGGAACTGGAAACCGAAAGAAGGAAGAAGGAGAGGGTAGGAGAGAAAGGTATAATGAGAAACAGGAACGGTAAGTGATGGAGTCGACAGCTTTATCGCCAGCTTCCAGGCCAGTGAGTAACCACGATTCTGTTTTTCGCTGTCTGTCTGCAGCCCAGGAGTGAAGATGGAGGAAGGACGTGGAGCAGAAGAAGCATCAGCAACGGAAGAGAAAAAGGAAGAGGAGGACTAATAGAAGTAGTAACAACAGCAGTAGCAACAGCAGTAACGAAAGAAGTTGAGTAAGAACAGCAGGTAAATTAGGAGGAATAAAAACAGGAAGAGCAACTAGAGCAGCAGCAGAAGCGAGGGTAAGAGCTGCGTCAGTAAGAGCTGCGTCAGTAAGAGCTGCGTCAGTAAGAGCTGTGTCAGTAAGAGCTGCGTCAGTAAGAGCTGTGTCAGTAAGAGCTGCGTCAGTAAGAGCTGTGTCAGTAAGAGCTGCGTCAGTAAGAGCAGTAAGAGCTGCGTCAGTAAGAGCTGTGTCAGTAAGAGCTGCGTCAGTAAGAGCTGTGTCAGTAAGAGCTGCGTCAGTAAGAGCTGTGTCAGTAAGAGCTGTGTCAGTAAGAGCTGCGTCAGTAAGAGCTGCGTCAGTAAGAGCTGCGTCAGTAAGAGCTGCGTCAGTAAGAGCTGCGTCAGTAAGAGCTGCGTCAGTAAGAGCTGCGTCAGTAAGAGCTGTGTCAGTAAGAGCTGTGTCAGTAAGAGCTGTGTCAGTAAGAGCTGCGTCAGTAAGAGCTGTGTCAGTAAGAGCTGTGTCAGTAAGAGCTGCGTCAGTAAGAGCTGTGTCAGTAAGAGCTGTGTCAGTAAGAGCTGCGTCAGTAAGAGCTGCGTCAGTAAGAGCTGCGTCAGTAAGAGCTGTGTCAGTAAGAGCTGCGTCAGTAAGAGCTGTGTCAGTAAGAGCTGCGTCAGTAAGAGCTAAGAGCTGCGTCAGTAAGAGCTGAGTCAGTAAGAGCTGTCAGTCAGTAAGAGCTGCGTCAGTAAGAGCTGTGTCAGTAAGAGCTGTGTCAGTAAGAGCTGCTGTGTCAGTAAGAGCTGCGTCAGTAAGAGCTGCGTCGTCAGTAAGAGCTGCGTAAGAGCTGTGTCAGTAAGAGCTGCGTCAGTGAGAGCTGTCAGTGAGATGTGTCAGTAAGAGCTGGGTCAGTAAGAGCTGTGTCAGTAAGAGCTGCGTCAGTAAGAGCTGCGTCAGTAAGAGCTGTAAGAGCTGCGTCAATAAGAGCTGTGTCAGTAAGAGCTGTGTCAGTAAGAGCTGTGTCAGTAAGAGCTGTGTCAGTAAGAGCTGTGTCAGTAAGAGCTGTGTCAGTAAGAGCTGTGTCAGTAAGAGCTGCGTCAGTAAGAGCTGTGTCAGTAAGAGCTGTGTCAGTAAGAGCTGTGTCAGTAAGAGCTGTGTCAGTAAGAGCTGTGTCAGTATGAGCTGTGTCAGTAAGAGCTGTGTCAGTAAGAGCTGTGTCAGTATGAGCTGTGTCAGTAAGAGCTGTGTCAGTAAGAGCTGTGTCAGTAAGAGCTGCGTCAGTAAGAGCTGTGTCAGTAAGAGCTGTGTCAGTAAGAGCAACAGAGTAAGAGCTGCGTCAGTAAGAGCTGTGTCAGTAAGAGCAACAGAGTAAGAGCTGCGTCAGTAAGAGCTGTGTCAGTAAGAGCAACAGAGTAAGAGCTGCGTCAGTAAGAGCAACAGAGTAAGAGCTGCGTCAGTAAGAGCAACAGAGTAAGAGCTGCGTCAGTAAGAGCAACAGTGTCAGTAAGAGCAACAGAGTAAGAGCTAGAGCGTCAGTAAGAGCAACAGAGTAAGAGCTGTGTCAGTAAGAGCAACAGAGTAAGAGCTGTGTCAGTAAGAGCAACAGAGTAAGAGCTGCGTCAGTAAGAGCTGTGTCAGTAAGAGCAACAGAGTAAGAGCTGTGTCAGTAAGAGCAACAGAGTAAGAGCTGTGTCAGTAAGAGCAACAGAGTAAGAGCTGCGTCAGTAAGAGCAACAGAGTAAGAGCTGCGTCAGTAAGAGCTGTGTCAGTAAGAGCAACAGAGTAAGAGCTGTGTCAGTAAGAGCAACAGAGTAAGAGAAGTAAAAAATGGGAAGAAATAAAGAAAAGAGAAGGGCGATAAGAGATGAGAATGGATAGGAAGAGGAAAATGGATGGGAAAGAGGACTAGGAAAACTAGAAGAATAAAGAAGAAGGAAAGGAAAGAAGGAAGATGGTGGAGGAAAAAAGATTTCACTTCGCCCTTAATCTAAAATACCTCTCATTCTCCAGGTGTTGTATGACCCCTACGGACTTAGCGCTTACCTGTGAACGTAATAGTAATTTTTCTCTTATCCTTCACCCCCCCCCCGACCTCCACCTTCACCGGGTTAATAACCCAGGATTATTAACCCTCCCGGGTTAAATGCTATCTTAAGACAATACTGACTCGTACACAAATAACTCAGATTTCTGACGCCATTATTGATATTTTACCAATGAATCTTATTATATTAACCCTCCGTCACCTCCCACGTCAAGTTGCCCACAATAATTATCATATAATCACAATGATTAAGGTAATAATCAGTAAGCTAATGGACTGGACGCTTTTCATCAAGGCTGAAGGACTGAGTGTCTCATCTTCTAATGTCTTCAGTATGCAATTTCTACTGAACCGAAAAATGCCACCGGTTAGGGAATCGCCTTTATGATAAAGATACGCAGGTGTTACACATGTGTTTTATACACTAACTTTGCCACAGTTGTTGCAGCTGGCCGGCCAGCCACACGACGGCAAACTTTAGTGTGTAATTAGATCAGACTTGATCGCTAGGTTGAGACGCCTCCATCCCGTCGATGTGGAATTGTAACCTCTGACAAATATCAACGCCGGTCTTTGACCAGGGACCACTAAGTTATGGTATCCACTATTCTTTACACCAGATTTATTTCTGTTTTCTTTCTATTGAGAGTTTTCACGGTGTTGTCATGGTTCTGTCTCGGTGTTGTCACAGTGTTGTCTCAGTGTTCTCACAGTGCTGTCTCAGTGTTGTCACAGTGTTGTCTCAGTGTTCTCACAGTGCTGTCTCGGTGTTGTCACAGTGTTGTCTCAGTGTTCTCACAGTGCTGTCTCAGTGTTGTCACAGTGTTGTCTCAGTGTTCTCACAGTGCTGTCTCGGTGTTGTCACAGTGTTGTCTCAGTGTTCTCACAGTGCTGTCTCGGTGTTGTCACAGTGTTGTCTCAGTGTTGGATTTCCTACAGTCGCCGACAGGTTTGCCTAAAGAATTTCCTCGTGATGAATTAAGACACACACACACACACACACACACACACACACACACACACACACACACACACACACACACACACACACACACACACACACACACACACAGACACACACACACACACACACACACACACACACACACACACACACACACACACACACACACACACACACACACACACACACACACACACACACACACACATAATAAACATATATGTTATCAACTTGTTGCTATTATATATATCAATAATATAATTTCTATTGAGGTTTAAGAGAAGGAATTCCTTGTGATGGAGATCCAGGATATAGTTAGTGAGGTCTTACACGTCCTGGCACTGGTCCTGAGTCTGGCACTGGTCCTGAGTCTGGCACTGGTCCTGAGTCTGGCACTGGTCCTGAGTCTGGCACTGGTCCTGAGTCTGGCACTGGTCCTGAGTCTGGCACTGATCCTGAGTCTGGCACTGGTCCTGAGTCTGGCACTGGTCCTGAGTCTGGCACTGATCCTGAGTCTGGCACTGGTCCTGAGTCTGGCACTGGTCCTGAGTCTGGCACTGGTCCTGAGTCTGACATTGGTCCTGAGTCTGGCACTGGTCCTGAGTCTGGCACTGGTCCTGAGTCTGGCACTGGTCCTGAGTCTGGCACTGGTCCTGAGTCTGGCACTGGTCCTGAGTCTGGTACTGGTCCTGAGTCTGGCACTGGTCCTGAGTCTGGCACTGGTCCTGAGTCTGGCACTGGTCCTGAGTCTGGCACTGGTCCTGAGTTTGGCACTGGTCCTGAGTCTGGTACTGGTCCTGAGTCTGGTACTGGTCCTGAGTCTGGCACTGGTCCTGAGTCTGGCACTGGTCCTGAGTCTGGCACTAGACCTAATCTTGGCACTGGTCCTGAACCTGGCACTGGTCTTGAGCCTGGCACTGCACACAACTTGCCTGTGATGGAAAGTTGTGTGCGAGTTCACCACCTGTGATGAGTTATGATCACAAAGTTCACCACCACTTGGAACTGACTTCGTTATTCTGTGTTTGGGTTACTGTGAAAGTTACCTTGTTGGGAGCTCTTACGTGTATCAGTCTCTCCTCCCCATCTCTCTCTCTCTCTCCTCCTTCTCTCTCTCTCTCTCCTCTTCTCTCTCTCTCTCTCTCTCTCTCTCTCTCTCTCTCTCTCTCTCTCTCTCTCTCTCTCTCTCTCTCTCTCTCTCTCTCTCGCTCTCTCTCCGCTGCAGTCTTTGGTAATTCCTAGACTGTGTAGTAACACAGTTACAGTGGTGCAGTGGTAGTGACCACCCTTGACTCCTGGTCTCTTAACTTAATAATCAGGAAGAACACTCAAGTTATAGAGTTCCAGAACTGGTACTTTATTTTCTTTCTTCTGCCTTTATCTCTCTCTCTCTCTCTCTCTCTCTCTCTCTCTCTCTCTCTCTCTCTACAGACTCTTCCTTCGCTAATCTTCTCGATCTTTCTGTTGCCCCCATCTTCGCCCTCCCACACACACACACACACACACACACACACATGACAAACCCAGTCCACAAACTAATATCCAGAAAATTGCTACGGCACTGGTCCTGGAACTCAGAAAATTGGTTAACGAAGAAAGATTACAAAAAAATCCACCTTACGAGACACAAGATGTCCAAGACTCCAGAAGGTACACAGATACAAGTGAGTGACAGACATTTCTCCCGTGTGTTGGTGGTTGGGAAGTGTAACGATCTGGGTAAGGAAATGGAAGGAATTTATATCCACAGTTTTAAGAGTAGATGCGATGGAGCCTATGTGGAAATGTTGGAC
>NC_091300.1:9881166-9883666 GCF_038502225.1 Cherax quadricarinatus
ACATGTACACTTGACACAAACACATACTCCCCCTTCCCCTAACCACCTCTCCCCCTCCCCCAAACCATCTATCCCCTCCCCCACTCTACCCCAAACCATCCAACCCCTCCCCCCAACCACCTAGCCCCCTCCAATAACCATCCTCCCCCTCCCCCATAACCATCCATCTCCACTCCCCCTAACTGTCTATTCTCCTCCCCTAACCATCTCTTCCCCTTCCTTCTGTGGTGCAATGGGGCAACCTAGAACTAGGATGAGAGCCAAGGGCCCAAAGGACGAATCTGGGAGGGAGGACTGGGAGGCAGAGCTCAAAAAAAGGGAAGAAGACTGGGGAAGGAGGCTAGATGAGCTTGCAAGGAAGATGGAGGAGAGGTTAGCAGCAGAGTGCAGAATGTGGGAGCAACATGCCACAGTAGCAGAAGCCAAGATACAGAGATTAGAAGAGGAGCTGAGAAATCTGAAACAGCCTAGTGACAAAGATAATACAGAAGTAGCATCAGCAATGTCTACATCAGACACAGACAAAGGGTCTGAAGGGAGCATGGAAGCTAAACTGTATGTAGAGGTCCTGTCAAACCCACATGGGGCCAAATCAAAGACAGGGAGCACACTAGGACAGAATGAGAGGTTGGAAGACATTGAAGGAACTAGGACATGTGCAGGGACCTTACAAGACACTTGTGGGGGCCAGGAACAGGTGAGCAGGAAGGACAAACCAATCAGCATAGGGGCCACAGCTAGGGAAGGGACTGAAGGAAGGAACACTCCATGGGAAGGAACTAAAACACCTCAGAGGATGCAATGGGAGTCAGAGTGGGAGGTGGAAAGGGAGAAATCAGTTTTTGTCTATGGGCTAAATGAAGCAGAAGGGGAAACTTATGATGAAAGAAAGCAGGAGGAGAAAAAAGCGATTGAAGGTATCATGAAGGTGATAGGTGAGGGAGACATGACCCAGGTGGCAAATTTTCGCATAATCGGGTGGTTCACAAAGAAAAGGAAACGGCCTCTCAAAGTAATTTTCAAGGCAGAATCAACTCGACCCATGCAGGAGAAAGCATGGCTGAGAGGCAAACAGGAGTTCATGAGTGTGTACCTCGATCGAGACAGAACACAGGAGGAAAGGATGATACTGAAAGAGTGCAAAAACGAAAGGAGGAATGGGAGGAAATGACAAAGAAGAGCAGAATAACCCAGGCACAGGTAGAAGGGCAAGCACACCCCCCAGAAACACCTGCAGAAGGACTCCAGCCACGACACCCCCAAGGCAACTGAACAATCCAAACCAACCATCACACACCGATCCCTCTGTTCCCACCCCCCGCACCACGAACCCTACCCCTACAGCAACCCCCTATGGGAGCTCTTCCTCCACCTCCACTGCAAATCCCCACAGGCCCCCACCAGGGCCCCTGCTCTCCCTACCCCAGTATTCTCCCAGGACCACAGTTACAGTATTAGAACAGAAGTTGAAGGTTTGGTACACAAATGCGGATGGATTAACGAATAAATATGAGGAATGGAAAGAAAGAATCAATGAGAAGTCCCCAGACATCATAGCAGTTACAGAAGGGGCAGAGGGGGAGGAGGGGTTGCTCTGCTCGTAAAAAAAACGATGGAAATTCGAGAAAATGGGAGGCACAGACGAGACAGGAGAAAGGGACTACATAGTAGGTACACTTCAGTCTGGGGAGCATAAGATGGTCACTGCAGTGATGTATAATCCACCACAGAACTGCAGGAGGCCAAGAGAGGAATATGAAGAGAGCAACAGAGCAATGGTGGACACACGTGCTGAGGTGGCAAGAAAAGCTCGCTCCAGGAGAGCAAAGTTGCTGGTTATGGGGGATTTCAACCACAGGGAGTTTGACTGGGAAAACCTGGAACCACATAGGGGTCCCGAAACATGGAGAGCCAAGATGTTGGATGTGGTGCTGGAAAACTTCATGCACCACATCTTAAGGACACTACCAGAGTGAGAGAGGAGGATGAACTAGCAAGATTGGACCTTGTGTTCACCCTGGGCAGTTCAGACATTGAGGACATCACATATGAGAGTCCCCTAGGAGCTAGTGACCACGTGGTTCTGTGCTTTGAATACATAGTAGAGTTGCAAGTGGAGAGAGTAACAGGAGTTGAATGGGAAAAGCCAGACTATAAAAGAGGGGACTACATAGGTTTGAAGAGCTTCCTGCAGGATGTTCTGTGGGACAGAGAACTGGCAGGAAAGCCAGTAAATGAAATGATGGAATATATAACAACAAAATGCAAGGAGGCAGTGGAAAGGTTTATTTCCAAGGGCAACAGAAACAATGGGAAGACCAGAATGAGCCCCTGGTTTACCGACGGTATAAGGAAGCAAAAGCAAAGTGCAATAGAGAATGGAAAAAGTACAGAAGGCAGAGAACACATGAAAATAGGGAGATTAGTCGCAGAGCCAGGAACGAGTATGCACAGGTAAGGAGGGACGCCCAGCGACAGTATAAAAATAACATAGCATCGA
>NC_091300.1:9888666-9896166 GCF_038502225.1 Cherax quadricarinatus
TAAAAATATTGAGGCCATTTTGCTTAATATATCTGATGAAAAAATGAAAGTTTCACTGGGATTCAGGGCAATTGTAGATAACATCAGCTGGTAGAGGAAAATGTTGGTATGAATACAAGGTCAAGAATGTATAGACGAAATTTGTAAGGGAATTATTGCTGGAGGGAGGGAGTGTTGTGAGTAAATGGGACCCTGAGGGAAGGAGCTGACCACTCGCCTCGCCCTCAGGTCGGCTCAATACTCTAGAGACCTGCCCACCAACAATAAGCCCCAGTCACCTGTAGAACAATACTGCCGTCTACTATTATTCACAGGAGATGTGGAGATGTTGCCAGGATCTGCCAAGGAGACTCCAGGAATCTATTTGGCCAGGAGTGATGGAGACGCAGAAGTGCCAAGAAGTCAGTTTGGGTCCAGCAAAAGGGCTATTATTAGACCTGGGAGACTTGAGGAAAAGCGGTAGCCAGCTCTCGTGCCACCACCATGCAAGAGGTGGAAGTTGACGGGTGAGGCTGGACGGATGAAGGGTGGCCTTGGTGCCTGAGGAGTATTGTCGTGGTGAAGATAAGCTGCTTGCTGAGTCGTGAAGTTCCCAGATGCTGTGCTTTCAACGAGAGGGACCCGCATGAGCGTTCCTAAACGCCAATGAAGTCCACACAATGAGACATGGCCCAATTTAGGAAGTGCTAGGGTCGGCCAGAAGCTCTGGCTAACCCCTCTTCTAGTAGAAGCAGTAGACAGATCTGGAGGTGAGATGACAAGAATACTGCAATGGCCCTATGTCCTCCTCCGTCGACCCCTTCATATTTCTGCCCAAGGATTTGTAGAGAGCTTCTCCCTGGGGTCAATAGCATGGCCCCAAGTCAAGCCAACCGTGTCATTTACTACTAGCCAGTGAAGCTTGGGAAATGATGATTAGAGTGGTATTAGTATGGTATCTCTACTGCTAGGGGATGCCCTATGTTATGTCAGCTGTTGGGACAAAAATGTGTTGTATATTATGTGAGCTAGCTCCTTGCCGGGAGGGATCACAGTAGAGATAGGATGTATTTTCTTTTCAGGTGGAGAACTGTAAACACCAATCGGCTCGCCGTCAGAAGAGGATTCCTTTATGTGAGGGATGGGAGGTTTTCTTTTAGTTCCTAGAAATGGGATAATGATTGGTCCTGGTTGCGATTCCTGCCTTGTCATGAATGGTCACGGTACGGTGCAAGGAAAATGCGACATTGTGGTCGTGTAATGGTTCAGTTGCAAGTACTTGAAGGAATAATACCCGCTGGAGCTGTTTTCTACGCCAGGAAAACCTTACGAGGTTTGGCTCAATGGTTAATTAGCGAGGGTGACTACAGGAGCTAGTTTATTTCTAGTAGAGTACAGGAAGGCACTGGAGCCCCGATATTTAGTTTTAAGGAGACATGACGGATAAGGAGGTTTCGCACCAGAGTCATTGTTATTCGTTTCTTGTGCTAGAATTTATTAAACCTACTGATCTGTGTGAATTCATATTATTTGCTATTGTATTGTAATAGATTTAAGGGATTAGGATTAAAATAATCTAATAACTAGGACAAATTGTCCTAGTTCTCAGATATTTTAAATTGGGGGAGAAAGGGGGATGTGATGTAGTCCAGCTGGGCTTGTGAGGTCTCTGGGGAGACCTAATTTAACCAATTATATGGTCACACCTTGCCTTGGCAGACGTCTGTAGCCACGCCCACGTCTGAGGTCTTTTGTCTGAACAGCGTCAGAGCTCGGCGTCAGGTCGCAACACGTGGTACATACACCATTGGGGAGGGGGTACTTTGACTACGATATAAGCCCAGGGAAGAGCGGGGCAAGGAGGTTGTTGGTGACAGGTCCGTCGAGCGAGAGCTCTGGACAGCCGCGTGTGTAGTGGACCACGCATTGGGAATCTCGGGTCAGCTGGTCGGTGAATTAAGAGTGAGTACTAGTTCGTGTTACTGATAACATCTACCCTTCCCCCTGGTAATAAGTCTCATAGGTCAATTGTTATATTGTGTAAATTTCCATCAGGAGATGTTGTATTCTAGCCCTTTTATGTTATTAAGTAAACTATAGCCATAGTTCCCATTTTTATTTGTACCTTCATATGCTATTCCCTAGCTTGTTAAGCACTGGGATATACAGGAGACGTGCTCACTCGCTGGGATACCTCCGGTAGAGTGGGTAGAGGTCTCACATGATGGAGTGAAGGTGATGCACTCTCAGGGTGATGGAGTGAAGGTGATGCACTCTCATTGTGATGGAGTGAAGGTGATGCACTCTCATTGTGATGGAGTGAACGTGATGCACTCTCAGGGTGATGGAGTGAAGGTGATGCACTCTCAGGGTGATGGAGTGAAGGTGATGCACTCTCAGGGTGATGGAGTGAAGGTGATGCACTCTCAGGGTGATGGAGTGAAGGTGATGCACTCTCAGGGTGATGGAGTGAAGGTGATGCACTCTCAGGGTGATGGAGTGAAGGTGATGCACACTCAGGGTGAAGGAGTGAAGGTGATGCACTCTCAGGGTGATGGAACGAAGGTGATGCACTCTCAGGGTGATGGAGTGAAAGTGGCCCACTCTCAGGGTGATGGAGAGAACGTGATGCACTCTCAGGGTGATGGAATGAAGGTGATGCACTCTCAGGGTGATGGAGTGAAGGTGGCGCACTCTCAGGGTGATGGAGAGAAGGTGATGCACTCTCAGGGTGATGGAGTGAAGGTGATGCACTCTCAGGGTGATGGAGTGAAGGTGGCGCACTCTCAGGGTGATGGAGAGAAGGTGATGCACTCTCAGGGTGATGGAGTGAAGGTGATGCACTCCATGGATTGCATCACCATGGAGTGATGGAGAGTGCACTTCCGGCATGGAGTAAGGGAGAGTGCACCCCTGTCATGATGGAGTGAGGGAGAGTGCACTCCCAGCATGGAATGAGGAAGAGTGCATCCCTGGCATGAAGTGACAGAGAATGCACTCTTGGTATGGAGTGAGGAAGAGTGCACTCACATCATGGAGTGAGGGAGAGTGCACTCCTGTCATGGAGTGAAGGAGAGTGCACTCCCGGCATGGAGTGATGAAGAGTGCAGTCCCAACATGGAGTTAAGGAGAGTGCACTCCTGTCATGGAGTGAAAGAGAGTGCACTCCTGTCATGGAGTGAGGGAGAGTGCACTCCTGTCATGGAGTGAAAGAGAGTGCACTCCTGTCATGGAGTGAGGGAGAGTGCACTCTTGTCATGGAGTGAGGGAGAGTGCACTCCCGGCATGGAGTGAGGAAGAGTGCACTCCCGGCATGGAGGGAAAGTGCACTCCTGCCATGGAGTGAGGGAGAGTGCACTCCCGGCATGGAGTGAGGAAGAGTGCACTCCCGGCATGGAGGGAAAGTGCACTCCTGCCATGGAGTGAGGGAGAGTGCACTCTTGTCATGGAGTGAGGGAGAGTGCACTCCTGCCATGGAGTGAGGGAGAGTGCACTCCCGGCATGGAGTGAGGAAGAGTGCACTCCCGGCATGGAGGGAAAGTGCACTCCTGCCATGGAGTGAGGGAGAGTGCACTCCCGGCATGGAGGGAAAGTGCACTCCTGCCATGGAGTGAGGGAAAGTGCACTCCTGCCATGGAGTGAGGAAGAGTGCACTCCCGGCATGGAGGGAAAGTGCACTCCTGCCATGGAGTGAGGAAGAGTGCACTCCCGGCATGGAGGGAAAGTGCACTCCTGCCATGGAGTGAGGGAAAGTGCACTCCTGCCATGGAGTGAGGAAGAGTGCACTCCCGGCATGGAGGGGAAAGTGCACTCCTGCCATGGAGTGAGGAAGAGTGCACTCCCGGCATGGAGGGAAAGTGCACTCCTGCCATGGAGTGAGGGAGAGTGCACTCCCGGCATGGAGAGAGGAAGAGTGCACTCCCGGCATGGAGGGAGAGTGCACTCCTGCCATGGAGTAAGGGAGAGTGCACTCCCGGCATGGAGTGAGGAAGAGTGCACTCCCAGCATGGAGGGAAAGTGCACTCCTGCCATGGAGTGAGGGAGAGTGCACTCCCGGCATGGAGAGAGGAAGAGTGCACTCCCGGCATGGAGGGAAAGTGCACTCCTGCCATGGAGTGAGGAAGAGTGCACTCCCGGCATGGAGGGAGAGTGCACTCCTGCCATGGAGTAAGGGAGAGTGCACTCCCGGCATGGAGTGAGGAAGAGTGCACTCCCGGCATGGAGGGAAAGTGCACTCCTGCCATGGAGTGAGGGAGAGTGCACTCCCGGCATGGAGGGAAAGTGCACTCCTGTCATGGAGTGAGGGAGAGTGCACTCCTGTCATGGAGTGAAAGAGAGTGCACTCCTGTCATGGAGTGAGGGAGAGTGCACTCTTGTCATGGAGTGAGGGAGAGTGCACTCCCGGCATGGAGTGAGGAAGAGTGCACTCCCGGCATGGAGGGAAAGTGCACTCCTGCCATGGAGTGAGGGAGAGTGCACTCCCGGCATGGAGAGAGGAAGAGTGCACTCCCGGCATGGAGGGAAAGTGCACTCCTGCCATGGAGTGAGGAAGAGTGCACTCCCGGCATGGAGGGAGAGTGCACTCCTGCCATGGAGTAAGGGAGAGTGCACTCCCGGCATGGAGTGAGGAAGAGTGCACTCCCAGCAAGGAGTGAGATTATTATTATTATTATAATCAAGGGGGAAGCGCTAAACCCGGAGGATTATACAGCGCCTGGGGGGGGGGGATGTGGAAGGCATTCAGGCTTAATTCGGGGAACTGGAGCACAGATCCAATTCCCTAAATCAAGAGCCCCTCACCAACATCAAGGAACCTTCCTTGAGGGGCAAGGAGTGAGAGAGCACTCCCAGCATGGAGGGAGAGTGCACTCTCGGCAGGGAATGAGAGAGTGCTGGGAACAACAGTTCTGGCCGCTGTCAGGAGGCAGAGTGAAGGTGCTCGCGTACACTCACATTCTCTTTAACTCCACAATGGTACCTCCTACCGTTCCTCTGACTCATTTGCGTATTTACCTTCCATCTACACCTTCCTGTCCATACGCCTTTCAACCTGTCTGGTAACATCCGCCCTGTCAAATTTTTCTTGGTATTTTCTACGTCAAGACTATGTCTTCCCTGGTTCTCTTGTCTTCTAAAGTTTTAATGTCCAGTTCTTCTGGGTTGTTTGCCCTCAGCTCCTGGGCTAGTTTCTTTTATTTCTAGAACTGATTCCTGAGGTGTGAGGGCTCCACACTGGTGTTCCATACTCGGTGCTTTCTCATGTGAGGGCTCCACACTGGTACTTCATACTCGGTGCTTCCTCATGTGAGGGCTCCACACTGGTGCTTCCTTACGTGAGGGCTCCACACTGGTGCTTCGAACATGGTGATTCCTCATGTGAGGGCTCCACACTGGTGCTTCACATATGGTGCTTCCTCATGTGAGGGCTCCACACTGGTGCTTCACATATGGTGCTTCCTCATGTGAGGGCTCCACACTGGTGCTTCGAACATGGTGGCTCATCATGTGAGGGCTCCACACTGGCGCTTCAAACATGGTGATTCCTCATGTGAGGGCTCCACACTGGTGCTTCCTCATGTGAGGGCTCCACACTGGTGCTTCACATATGGTGCTTCCTCATGTGAGGGCTCCACACTGGTACTTCACACATAGTGCTTCCTCATGTGAGGGCTCCACACTGGTTCTTCACATATGGTGCTTCCTCATGTGAGGGCTCCACACTGGCGCTTCAAACATGGTGGTTCCTCATGTGAGGGCTCCACACTGGTGCTTCAAACATGGTGGTTCCTCATGTGAGGGCTCCACACTGGTGCTTCAAACATGGTGGTTCCTTGTGTGAGGGCTCCACACTGGTGCTTCACACATGGTGCTTCCTCATGTGAGGGCTCCACACCGGTGCTTCAAACATGGTGGTTCCTTGTGTGAGGGCTCCACACTGGTGCTTCGCACATGGTGCTTCCTCATGTGAGGGCTCCACACTGGTGCTTCCTCATGTGAGGGCTCCACACTGGTGCTTCACACATGGTGCTTCCTCATGTGAGGGCTCCACACTGGTGCTTCAAACATGGTGGTTCCTTGTGTGAGGGCTCCACACTGGTGCTTCACACATGGTGCTTCCTCATGTGAGGGCTCCACACTGGTGCTTCCTCATGTGAGGGCTCCACACTGGTGCTTCACACATGGTGCTTCCTCATGTGAGGGCTCCACACTGGTGCTTCACACATGGTGCTTCCTCATGTGAAGGCTCCACACTGGTGCTTCCCCATGTGAGGCCAGCACACTGGTGCTTCACACTCGGTACTTCCCAATGTGAGGGCTCCACACTGGTGCTCCACACTCGGTGCTTCCTAATGTGAGGGCTCCACACTGGTGCTCCCACTGGTGCTCCACACTGGTGCTCCACACTCGGTGCTTCCTCATGTGAGGGCTCCACACTGGTGCTTCAAACATGGTGGTTCCTCATGTGAGGGCTCCACACTGGTGCTTCCTCATGTGAGGGCTCCACACTGGTACTTCACACATGGTGCTTCCTCATGTGAGGGCTCCACACTGGTGCTTCACACATGGTGCTTCCTCATGTGAGGGCTCCACACTGGTGCTCCACACTCGGTGCTTCCTAATCTGAGGGCTCCACACTGGTGCTCCACACTGGTGCTCCACACTCGGTGCTTCCTCATGTGAGGGCTCCACACTGGTGCTTCAAACATGGTGGTTCCTCATATGAGGGCTCCACACTGGTGCTTCAAACATGGTGGTTCCTCATGTGAGGGCTCCACACTGGTGCCTCACACATGGTGCTTCCTCATGTGAGGGCTTCACACTGGTGCTCCACACTCGGTGCTTCCTCATGTGAGGGCTCCACACTGGTGCTTCACACATGGTGCTTCCTCATGTGAGGGCTCCACACTGGTGCTCCACACTCGGTGCTTCCTCATGTGAGGGCTCCACACTGGTGCTTCACACATGGTGCTTCCTCATGTGAGGGCTCCACACTGGTGCTTCACACATGGTGCTTCCTCATGTGAGGGCTCCACACTGGTGCTTCACACATGGTGCTTCCTCATGTGAGGGCTTCACACTGGTGCTCCACACTCGGTGCTTCCTCATGTGAGGGCTCCACACTGGTGCTCCACACTCGGTGCTTCCTCATGTGAGGGCTCCACACTGGTGCTCCACACTCGGTGCTTCCTCATGTGAGGCCAGCACACTGGTGCTCCACACTCGGTACTTCCCCATGTGAGGCCAGCACACTGGTGCTCCACACTCGGTGCTTCCTCATGTGAGGCCAGCACACTGGTGCTCCACACTCGGTACTTCACCATGTGAGGCCAGCACACTGGTGCTCCACACTCGGTGCTTCCTCATGTGAGGCCAGCACACTGGTGCTCCACACTCGGTACTTCCCCATGTGAGGCCAGCACACTGGTGCTCCACACTCGTGCCTACATCATGTGAGGCCAGCACACTGGTGCTCCACACTCGGTACTTCCCCCATGTGAGGCCAGCACACTGGTGCTCCAC
>NC_091300.1:9901166-9943666 GCF_038502225.1 Cherax quadricarinatus
CCAGGTACTGGAGATGATACTAGCAACATTCCAGGTACTGGAGATGATACTAGCAACATTCCAGGTACTGGAGATGATACTAGCAACATTCCAGGTACTGAAGATGATACTAGCAGCACTCCAGGTGCTGGAGGTGATACTAGCAACACTCCAGGTACTGGAGATGATACTAGCAACATTCCAGGTACTGGAGATGATACTAGCAGCACTCCAGGTGCTGGAGGTGATACTAGCAACACTCCAGGTACTGGAGATGATACTAGCAGCACTCCAGGTGCTGGAGGTGATACTAGCAACACTCCAGGTACTGGAGATGATACTAGCAACATTCCAGGTACTGGAGATGATACTAGCAGCACTCCAGGTGCTGGAGGTGATACTAGCAACACTCCAGGTACTGGAGATGATACTAGCAACATTCCAGGTACTGGAGATGATACTAGCAGCACTCCAGGTGCTGGAGATGATACTAGCAACATTCCAGGTACTGGAAATGATACTAGCAACATTCCAGGTACTGGAGATGATACTAGCAGCACTCCAGGTGCTGGAGATGATACTAGCAACACTCCAGGTACTGGAGATGATACTAGCAACATTCCAGGTACTGGAGATGATACTAGCAACATTCCAGGTACTGGAGATGATACTAGCAACACTCCAGGTGCTGGAGATGATACTAGCAACACTCCAGGTGCTGGAGATGATACTAGCAACACTCCAGGTGCTGGAGATGATACTAGCAACACTCCAGGTGCTGGAGATGATACTAGCAACACTCCAGGTACTGGAGATGATACTAGCAACATTCCAGGTACTGGAAATGATACTAGCAACACTCCCGGTGCTGGAGATGATACTAGCAACATTCCAGGTACTGGAAATGATACTAGCAGCACTCCAGGTGCTGGAGATGATACTAGCAACACTCCAGGTACTGGAAATGATACTAGCAACATTCCAGGTACTGGAAATGATACTAGCAGCACCCCAGGTACTGGAGATGATACTAGCAGCACTCAAGGTGCTGGAGATGATACTAGCAACACTCCAGGTTCTGGAGATGATACTAGCAACACTCCAGATGCTGGAGATGATACTAGCAACACTTCAGGAGATGGAGAGGATATTAACACCACTCCAGGTGCTGGAGATTGCTGAAGTTGATACTAGCAACACTCCAGGTGCTGGAGATTGCTGAAGTTGATACTAGCAACACTCCAGGTGCTGGAGATGATACTAGCAACACTCCAGGAGCTGAAGAGGATAATAACAGCACTCCAGGTGCTGGAGATTGCTGAAGTTGATACTAGCAACACTCCAGGTGCTGGAGATTGCTGAAGTTGATACTAGCAACACTCCAGGTGCTGGAGATTGCTGAAGTTGATACTAGCAACACTCCAGGTGCTGGAGATGATACTAGCAACATTCCAGGTACTAGAAATGATACTAGCAGCACTCCAGGTGCTGGAGATGATACTAGCAACACTCCAGGTACTGGAAATGATACTAGCAACATTCCAGGTACTGGAAATGATACTAGCAGCACCCCAGGTACTGGAGATGATACTAGCAGCACTCAAGGTGCTGGAGATGATACTAGCAACACTCCAGGTTCTGGAGATGATACTAGCAACACTCCAGATGCTGGAGATGATACTAGCAACACTTCAGGAGATGGAGAGGATATTAACAGCACTCCAGGTGCTGGAGATGATACTAGCAACACTCCAGGTGCTGGAGATTGCTGAAGTTGATACTAGCAACACTCCAGGTGCTGGAGATTGCTGAAGTTGATACTAGCAACACTCCAGGTGCTGGAGATGATACTAGCAACACTCCAGGAGCTGAAGAGGATAATAACAGCACTCCAGGTGCTGGAGATTGCTGAAGTTGATACTAGCAACACTCCAGGTGCTGGAGATTGCTGAAGTTGATACTAGCAACACTCCAGGTGCTGGAGATTGCTGAAGTTGATACTAGCAACACTCCAGGTGCTGGAGATGATATTAGCAACACTCCAGGTGCTGGAGATGATACTAGCAACACTCCAGGTGCTAGAGATGATACTAGCAACACTCCAGGTGCTGGAGATGATACTAGCAACACTCCAGGTGCTAGAAATGATACTAGCAACACTCCAGGTGTTGGAGATGATACTAGCAACACTCCAGGTGCTGGAGATGATACTAGCAACACTCTAGGTGCTGGAGATGATACTAGCAACACTCCAGGTGCTGGAGATGATACTAGCAACACTCCAGGTGCTGGAGATGATACTAGCAACACTACAGGTGCTGAAGATGATACTAGCAACACTCCAGGTGCTGGAGATGATACTAGCAACACTCCAGGTGCTGGAGATGATACTAGCAACACTCCAGGTGCTGGAGATGATACTAGCAACACTCCAGGTGCTGGAGATGATACTAGCAACACTCCAGGTGCTGGAGATGATACTAGCAACACTCCAGGTGCTGGAGATATACTAGCAACGTTCCAGGTGCTGGAGATGATACTAGCAACACTCCAGGTGCTGGAGATGATACTAGCAACACTCCAGGTGCTGGAGATATACTAGCAACGTTCCAGGTGCTGGAGATATACTAGCAACGTTCCAGGTGCTGGAGATGATACTAGCAACACTCCAGGTACTGGAGATGATACTAGCAACACTCCAGGTACTGGAGATGATACTAGCAACACTCCAGGTGCTGGAGATGATACTAGCAACACTCCAGATGCTGGAGATGATACTAGCAACACTCCAGGTGCTGGAGATGATACTAGCAACACTCCAGGTGCTGGAGATGATACTAGCAACACTCCAGGTGCTGGAGATATACTAGCAACGTTCCAGGTGCTGGAGATATACTAGCAACGTTCCAGGTGCTGGAGATGATACTAGCAACACTCCAGGTACTGGAGATGATACTAGCAACACTCCAGGTACTGGAGATGATACTAGCAACACTCCAGGTGCTGGAGATGATACTAGCAACACTCCAGGTGCTGGAGATGATACTAGCAACACTCCAGGTGCTGGAGATGATACTAGCAACACTCCAGGTGCTGGAGATGATACTAGCAACACTCCAGGTGCTGGAGATGATACTAGCAACACTCCAGGTGCTGGAGATGATACTAGCAACACTCCAGGTGCTGGAGATGATACTAGCAACACTCCAGATGCTGGAGATGATACTAGCAACACTCCAGGTGCTGGAGATGATACTAGCAACACTCCAGGTGCTGGAGATGATACTAGCAACACTCCAGGTGCTGGAGATGATACTAGCAACACTCCAGGTGCTGGAGATGATATTAGCAACACTCCAGGTGCTGGAGATGATATTAGCAACACTCCAGGTGCTGGAGATGATACTAGCAACACTCCAGGTGCTGGAGATGATACTAGCAACACTCCAGGTGCTGGAGATGATACTAGCAACACTCCAGGTGCTGGAGATGATACTAGCAACACTCCAGGTGCTGGAGATGATACTAGCAACACTCCAGGTGCTGGAGATGATACTAGCAACACTCCAGGTGCTGGAGATGATACTAGCAACACTCCAGAACCTGCTGAACGAGTCTGTGAAAGCAACAGAAACCGATTTGCCTGAAGCACAGATTTTGCTGTTTTAGTAAATGCGAAAAATTTAAGCATTAGTGTTGAGAATGGACAATTTTCTGACAAACTCAGGAGTCTCATTGACTTCCAGGATCATCCAATAACCTTATTTTTTTAATAAATTAATAGAGCAAAATAAACACAATTTTAGAGAAGGGTACTGTTTTTTTAGGGTGAAAAATTATATATTTTAGATGTGACTAAATTTTGGTTGGACCAATATAAGCTGTGTAGCTACCATGACCCTGTTGACCAGGGCACATTGTATCTCTGTAATTATTTAACTACCACCCACACCATGGGTTACCACCCACACCATGGGTTACCACCCACACCATGGGTTATCACCCACACCATGGGTTACCACCCACACCATGGGTTACCACCCACACCATGGGTTATCACCCACACCATGGGTTACCACCCACACCATGGGTTACCACCCACACCATGGGTTACCACCCACACCATGGGTTACCACCCACACCATGGGTTACCACCCACACCATGGGTTATCACCCACACCATGGGTTACCACCCACACCATGGGTTATCACCCACACCATGGGTTACCACCCACACCATGGGTTACCACCCACACCATGGGTTACCACCCACACCATGGGTTACCACCCATACCATGGGTTATCACCCACACCATGGGTTACCACCAACACCAAGGGTTACCACCTCACCATGGGTTACCACCCACACCATGGGTTACCACCTCACCATGGGTTACCACCCACACCATGGGTTACCACCCACACCATGGGTTACCACCTCACCATGGGTTACCACCCACACCAAGGGTTACCACCTCACCATGGGTTACCACCCACACCATGGTTTACCACCCACAACATGGGTTACCACCCACACCATGGGTTACCACCCACACCATGGGTTACCACCCACACCAAAGGTTACCACCTCACCATGGGTTACCACCCACACCATGGATTACCACCTCACCATGGGTTACCACCCACACCTTGGGTTACCATCCACACCATGGGTTACCACCCACACCATGGGTTACCACCCACACCATGGGTTACCACCCACACCAAGGGTTACCACCTCACCATGGGTTACCACCCACACCATGGTTTACCACCCACAACATGGGTTACCACCCACACCATGGGTTACCACCCACACCATGGGTTACCACCCACACCAAAGGTTACCACCTCACCATGGGTTACCACCCACACCATGGATTACCACCTCACCATGGGTTACCACCCACACCATGGGTTACCATCCACACCAAGGGTTACCATCCACACCATGGGTTACCACCCACACCATGGGTTACCATCCACACCATGGGTTACCACCAACACCAAGGGTTACCACCCACACCAAGGGTTACCACCCACACCATGGGTTACCACCCACACCATGGGTTACCACCTCATCATGGGTTACCACCCACACCAAGGGTTACCACCTCACCATGGGTTACCACCTCACCATGGACATGGGGTTCGTATCCAAGTTATCATCACAAATAAGAATAACCAAGCCAGTGCTATAATTCTATCTTCCCAACAGTGACAAAAGGTTCTAACCCTGTTGATAAAAAATAATTAAATCCTATAAAAATACACAGACTCTGTATTAATTGAAATAAAGGTGAAGGTATTAACTGTATGCTTTATTAATTTAGGTGTCACCTGCACAAACACCTGGAATTAACGTCGAGTTGTATGAACATGAACCAGCGGCGAGTCAGAGCACATTATTGATGCTGATTTTAAGGCATTAATATCAGCTGCTTGAGGCTCCCACTTAGTATACACTTACCTGGAGTTTACCTGGAGAGAGTTCCGGGGGTCAACGCCCCCGCGGCCCGGTCTGTGACCAGGCCTCCGTGTATACTAAGATACACGGCTGTATACTAAGATTACACGGCTGTATACTAAGATTACACGACTGTATACTAAGATTACACGGCTGTATACTAAGCTTACACGGTTGTATACTAAGCTTACACTGTTGTATACTAAGATTACATGGCTGTATACTTGAGATTACGCGGCCGTATAATAAGTCTACACAGCTGTATACTAAGTTTACACGGCTGTACTAAGTTTACACGGCTGTATACTAAGATTACACGGCTGTATACTAAGATTACACGGCTGTATACTAAGATTACGCGGCCGTATACTAGGTTTCCACGGATGTATAATACGTTTACACGGCTGTATACTAAGTTTACACGACTGTATACTAAGTCTACACGGCTGTATCCTAAGATTACACGGCCAAATACTAAGTTTACACGGCTGTATACTAAGATTACACGGCCGAATACAAAGTTTACACGGCCGAATACAAAGTTTACACGGTTGTATACTAAGTTTACACGGCTGTATACTAAGTTTACACGGCTGTACTAAACTTACTTTAGGAGGTCAAAGTTCTCGATATAATGGTATTAATTATCCAAAGTCGTTTCAAATTTTAGACAGAGAACTTAAAAATGAGAGATTTAAATTATTTGAGTATAATCGTGTTCTATAATTAGGGAACAGACCGCCAGGAAAAAAAGTAATTAATGTTGTTATATGCATGAGGAAGCGGCAAACCCATAGGGATCATGAGGAATATATTAATGGGATCAAAGGCCTTGTATTTTCGTTTGTAAGGTTTGAAGCCTATTGAGTACACACGAGTCATTGAGTGTTGAATATCACCTGTATACCAAAAGTCAGGAATATATATATATATATATATATATATATATATATATATATATATATATATATATATATATATATATATATATATATATATATATATATATATATACCCACACATACAATGATATAATTAGTGGCCATATTTATTAGGTATACCCTTCTAATACTCAGTAGGGCTTCCATTGCCCCCCAGAACAGCCTGAATTCTTCGTGTCATGGATTCAACAATATGCTGGAAACATTCCTTAGCGATTTTGGTCCATGCTGTCATAATATCATCAAACAGTTGCTGCAGATTTGTCGGTTACATATTCATGCTGAGAATTTCCCGTTCTACTACATTCCTAAGGTTTACGCCAAATTCTGACCCTACCATCTGCATGTTTCAGAAGAAATCGCGATTTGTCAGACCATGTGATTTCCAAACTTCAACTGGCTAGTTTTGGTGAACCTGTGTCCACTGTAGCCTCAGTTTCCTGTTCATAGCTGAAAGGAGTGAAACCCGGTGTGGTCTTCTGCTGCTGTAGCCCATCCACTTCAAGATTCCACGTGTTGCGTGTTCATAGATGCTCGTCTGTATACCACTGTTGTAACGCGTGGTTTTGTTACTGTCTCCTTCCTGTCAACTTGAACCAGTCAGGACATTCTCCTCTGACCTCTCTCATTATTAAGGCTTTTTCACCCACAGAACTGCCGATCACTAGCGTTTTATTTTTCATATCATTCTCTATATCTCTTGAGACTGTTGCGTGTAAAAAATCCCAGGAGATCAGCAGTTTCTGAGATACTCAAACTAGCCTGTCTGGCACCAACAATCCCTCTACGATCAATGTAACTTATATCACATCCCTTCCCTATTCTGATGTTCGGTCTGAACGACAACTGATCTTGACCATGTCTGCATGCTTTTAGGCACTGAGGTGCTGCAACGTGATTGGCTGATTATAGACACCTAATAGTAGCCACTGAGTGCATATACGCATAGATACGCATATGGTACATAATAGTCTTAAACATGATAGTCATCAACATAACAGTCTTAAACATGATAGTCTCAAACAGACAGCTGTATTCTGGACTTCATAGTCTTCAGCTGTCTGTATTACCCTTCCCTCTCAAGCTCTCTCTCCACGTTCCCCTCACCATAATCCCTCTCCCTCTCTCTCTCCCTCTCCCTCTCCCTCTCCCTCCCACTCCCTGCCGACTGAAAATTAGCGAAAATGTTGATGGCCAGTAATATAATTATGAAGTCTGAAATTATTAACTATATTTATGTTTGTCACACGGACACACACGAGCGTCCGTGTTATGCCAGAGTTGTGTTTGTCTATGTGGCTGAGAGTCCACGTGACTCCTTGTACTCCCAGAGTAGTACTTTCGGAGTTTCGAGTCTCGGCTCCTGACCGACTTTATCCGAGTCCGGCTTCTGGGTTACTGCCATACCTATTTTTGAAGCTGTGTCTACAAAGTTTTAACACTAACGTCTCTATGGTTCATCTGTGTCTCGCCTCCTATTTGTCTGTTTGGTCCCCTCAAATCGTGTAGGTATATTCTACGTCGTAATCATGTCTTCTCTGGACATTTCCTCTTTTAGGGGAGTTATGTTCAGTTCCTCTAATCTTTCCTCAGAGAGAGAGAGAGAGAGAGAGAGAAAGGAAACCTTGTGTATATATATAAAAAAGAGAGAGAGGGTACAGGTACAATGAACCATAAAGAAGACAAACAGACAGACAGACATACAAAGACATCACATTGTAGACAATAGTTTGGTCGTGTTCATAATTTCTGATGGTGTGTGTGTGTGTGTGTGTGTGTGTGTGTGTGTACTCTTGAATGAACTACTAAACCTCCTCTTCTCTTCCTCCTCTTGTTAACCCTTTATTCTTCCTCTTATTCCACCCCCTTTCCTAGTTTTCACCACTTTTCCCTCCTATTCTATCTTTGCTTCCTTTTCCTCTTAATTTCTTTGTCTGTGATATTCTTCTTTCTCCTCCTCATATACTTTTATCCTAATTTTCCATTTATTCTTTCTACTCCCACGACTCTTCTCTTTTCCTTATCCTTCCCACTCAATCTTCTTTATCTGTCTTCTCTCTTCTCTTTCCTTTCTCTTCCGCATTTTCCCAAATTTCTCTTCCATTTCCTCTTCTTCCTCCAATTCCTCCTTCTTCAATTTCTCTTCCCTTTCCTTCTCCATTTTCTCCTGATTCTCCTCTTCTGTTTTCCTTCGCTCTCTTCTCTCTGTTTTTACCCCTCGTTACCACTACTGTTGTTACCCCTTGTTACCACTACTGTTGTTACCCCTCGTTACCACTACTGTTGTTACCCCTCGTTACCACTACTGTTGTTACCCCTCGTTACCACTACTGTTGTTACCCCTTGTTACAACTACTGTTGTTACCCCTCGTTACCACTACTGTTGTTACCCCTTGTTACAACTACTGCTGTTACCCCTCGTTACCACTACTGTTGTTACCCCTCGTTACCACTACTGTTGTTACCCCTCGTTACCACTACTGTTGTTACCCCTCGTTACCACTACTGTTGTTAACCCTCGTTACCACTACTGTTGTTACCCCTCGTTACAACTACTGTTGTTACCCCTCGTTACCACTACTGTTGTTACCCCTTGTTACAACTACTGTTGTTACCCCTCGTTACCACTACTGTTGTTACCCCTCGTTACCACTACTGTTGTTACCCCTCGTTACCACTACTGTTGTTACCCCTCGTTACCACTACTGTTGTTACCCCTCGTTACCACTACTGTTGTTACCCCTTGTTACAACTACTGTTGTTACCCCTCGTTACCACTACTGTTGTTACCCCTCGTTACCACTACTGTTGTTACCCCTCGTTACCACTACTGTTGTTACCCCTCGTTGCCACTACTGTTGTTACCCCTCGTTACAAATACTGTTGTTACCCCTCGTTACCACTACTGTTGTTACCCCTCGTTACCACTACTGTTGTTACCCCTTGTTACAACTACTGTTGTTACCCCTCGTTACCACTACTGTTGTTACCCCTCGTTACCACTACTGTTGTTACCCCTCGTTACCACTACTGTTGTTACCCCTCGTTGCCACTACTGTTGTTACCCCTCGTTACAAATACTGTTGTTACCCCTCGTTACCACTACTGTTGTTACCCCTCGTTACCACTACTGCTGTTACCCCTCGTTACCACTACTGTTGTTACCCATCGTTACCACTGCTGTTGTTACCCCTCGTTACTACTACTGTTGTTACCCTCGATACCTCTACTGTTGTTACCCCCTTATTACCACTAATATTGTTACCCCTCGTTACCACTACTGTTGTTACCCTTCGTTAAAACTACTACTGTTGTTACACCCCGTTACCACTACTGTTGTTATCCCTCGTTACTACTACTGTTGTTACCCCTCGTTACCACTTATGTAGTTACCCCTCGTTACCACTACTTTTGTTATCCCTAATTACCACTGCTGTTGTTACACCTCGTTACCACTACTATTGTTACCCCTCATTACCACTACTGTTGTTACCCATCGTTACCACTACTATTATTGCCCCTAGTTACCACTACTGTTGTTACTCCTCGTCACCACTACTGTTATTCCCCCTCGTTACCACTACTGTTGTTACCCCTCGTTACCACTACTGTTATTGCCCCTCGTTACCACTACTGTTGTTACTCCTCGTTACCACTACTGTTATTGCCCCTCGTTACCACTACTGTTGTTACTCCTCGTTACCACTATTGTTGTTACCCCTCGTTACCACTACTGTTGTTACCCCTCGTTACCCCTACCGTTGTTACCCCTCGTTACCACTACTGTTGTTACCCCTCGTTACCATTACTGTTGTTACCCCTCGTTACCTCTACTGTTGTTACCCCTCGTTACCACCACTGTTATTGCCCCTCGTTACCACTACTGTTGTTACTTCTCGTTACCACTACTGTTGTTACCCCTCGTTACCACTGCTGTTGTTAACTCTCGTTACTACTGTTGTTACCTCTCGTTACCACTGCTGTTACCATTCGTTACCACTACTGTTGTTACCCCTCGTTACCACTACTGTTGTTACCCCTCGTTACCACTACTGTTGTTACCCCTCGTTACCATTACTTTTGTTATTCCTAATTACCACTGCTGTTTTCACACCTCGTTACCACTACTATTGTTACCCCTCGTTACCACTACTGGTGTTACCCCTCGTTACCACTACTATTATTGCCCCTCGTTACCACTACTGTTGTTACTGCTCGTTACCACTAATGTTATTCCCCCTCGTTACCACTACTGTTATTGTCCCTCGTTACCACTACTGTTGTTACCCCTCGTTACGCCTACTGTTGTTACCCCTCGTTACCACTACTGTTGTTACCCCTCGTTACCACTACTGTTGTTACCCCTCGTTACCACTACTGTTGTTACCCCTCGTTACCACTACTGTTGTTACCCCTCGTTACCACCACTGTTATTGCCCCTCGTTACCACTACTGTTGTTAATTTTCGTTATCACTACTGTTGTTACCCCTCGTTACCACTGCTGTTGTTAACCCTCGTTACTACTGTTGTTACCTCTCGTTACCACTGCTGTTACCCCTCGTTACCACTACTGTTGTTACCCCTCGTTACCACTACTGTTGCTACCTCTCCTGGTGTTACCCCTCTGGTGTTACCCCTACTGGTGTTACCCCTCCTTACCACTACTGTTATTACCCTTCGTTACCACTACTGTTGCTACCGCTCGTTACCACTACTCTTGTTAACCCCCGTTACCACTACTGTTACCCTTCGTTACCACTACTGTTGTTACTCCTCATTACCACTACTCTTACCCCTCGTTACCACTATTGTTGTTACCCTTCGTTGCAACTGCTGTTGTTACCCCTCGTTACCACTACTGTTGTTACCCCTCGTTACCACTACTGTTGTTACCCCTCGTTACCACTACTGTTGTTACCCCTCGTTACCTCTACTATTGTTACCCCTCGTTACCACTACTGTTATTGCCCCTCGTTACCACTACTGTTGTTACTCCTCGTTACCACTACTGTTGTTACCCCTTGTTATCACTACTATTGTTACCCCTCGTTACCACTACTGTTGTTACCCACCGTTACCACTATTGTTATTGCCCCTCGTTATCACTACTGTTGTTACTCCTCGTTACCACTACTGGTGTTACCCCTCGTTATCACTACTATTGTTACCCCTCGTTACCACTACTGTTGTTACCCCTCGTTACCACTACTGGTGTTATCCCTTGTTACCATTACTGTTCTTACCCCTCGTTACCACTACTGTTGTTACCCCTCGTTACCACTACTGTTGTTACCCCTCGTTACCATTTCTGTTGTTACCCCTCGTTACCACTACTGTTACCCTTCGCTACCACTACTGTTGTTACCCTTCGTTACCACTGCTGTTATCTCTCGTTACCACAACTGTTGTTACCCCTCGTTACCACCACTGTTACCCCTCGTTACCACTATTGTTGTTACTCTTCGTTACCACTGCTGTTATCTCTCGTTACCACTACTGTTGTTACCCCTCGTTACCACTACTGTTGTTACCCCTCGTTACCATTTCTGTTGTTACCCCTCGTTACCACTACTGTTACCCTTCGCTACCACTACTGTTGTTACCCTTCGTTACCACTGCTGTTATCTCTCGTTACCACAACTGTTGTTACCCCTCGTTACCACCACTGTTACCCCTCGTTACCACTATTGTTGTTACCCTTCGTTACCACTGCTGTTATCTCTCGTTACCACTACTGTTGTTACCCCTCGTTACCACTACTGTTGTTACCCCTCGTTACCATTTCTGTTGTTACCCCTCGTTACCACTACTGTTACCCCTCGTTACCACTATTGTTGTTACCCTTCGTTACCACTACTGTTGTTACCCCTCGTTACCACTACTGTTGTTACCCCTCGTTACCACTATTGTTACCCCTCGTTACCATTTCTGTTGTTACCCCTCGTTACCACTACTGTTACCCCTCGTTACCACTATTGTTGTTACCCATCGTTACCACTACTGTTGTTACCCCTCGTTACCACTACTGTTGTTACCCCTCGTTACCACTACTGTTGTTACCCCTCGTTACCATTTCTGTTGTTACCCCTCGTTACCACTACTGTTACCCCTCGTTACCACTACTGTTGTTACCCCTCGTTACCGTTTCTGTTGTTACCCCTCGTTACCACTACTGTTACCCCTCGTTACCACTATTGTTGTTACCCCTCGTTACCACTACTGTTACCCCTCGCTACCACTACTGTTGTTACCCTTCGTTACCACTGCTGTTATCTCTCGTTACCACTACTGTTGTTACCCCTCGTTACCACTACTGTCACCAGCAACAACGACACCCAGACCAGCAGCGAGACGAAGGGAAGACAGGAAGACCGAGGGAAGACCAGAAGACCGAGGGAAGACCAGAAGACCGAGGGAAGACCAGAAGACCGGAAAACCAGAAGACCGAAAAAATAAAGAAAAAAGAAGAGGTACAAAGATGATAAAAAGGGCGACGAACTTTTTTCCAGTTGAGTAAAAAAGTCGCTGAGGAAGAGTGAAGTTGACGACATAAGGAAAACACCCCCTCCCCCTCCCCCTCCCCCTCTCACTCCCCCTCCACCTCTCACTCCCCCTCCCCTTCTCACTACCCCTCCCCCTCTCACTCCCCCTCCCCCTCTCACTCCCCCTCCCCCTCTCACTCCCCCTCCCCTTCTCACTACCCTTCCCCCTCTCACTACCCCTTCCCTTCTCACTCCCCCTTCCCCTCTCACTCCCCTCCCCTTCTCACTCCCCCTCCCCCTCTCACTACCCCTCCCCTTCTCACTCCCCCTCCCCCTCTCACTCCCCCTCCCCTTCTCACTCCCCCTCCCCCTCTCACTCCCCCTCCCCTTCTCACTCCCCCTCCCCCTCTCACTCCCCCTCCCCCTCTCACTCCCCCTCCCCTCTCACTATCCCTCCCCCTCTCACTCCCCCTCCCCCTCTCACTCCCCCTCCCCCTCTCACTACCCCTCCCCCTTTCACTACCCCTCCCCCTCTAACTACCCATCCCCCTCTCACTACCCCTCCCCCTCTCACTACCCCTCCCCCTCTCACTCCCCCTCCCCCTCTCACTACCCCTCCCTCTCTCACTACCCATCCCGCTCTCACTACCCCTCCCCCCCTCACTACCCCTCCCCCTCTCACTACCACTCCCCCTCTCACTACCCATCCTCCTCTCACTACCCCTCCCCCTCTCACTACCCCTCCCCCTCTCACTACCCCTCCCCCTCTCACTCCCCCTCTTTCTACCCCTCCCCCTCTCCCTCTCACTCCCTCTCTCACTACCCATCCCCCTCTCACTCCCCCTCCCCTTCTCACTCCCCCTCCCCCTCACTCCCCCTCCCCCTCTCACTACCCCTCCCCTTCTCACTCCCCCTCCCCCTCTCACTCCCCCTCCCCTTTCACTACCCCTCCCCCTCTCACTCCCCCTCCCCCTCTCACTACCCCTCCCCCTCTCACTACCCCTCCCCCTCTCACTACCCCTCCCCCTCTAACTACCCATCCCCCTCTCACTACCCCTCCCCCTCTCACTACCCCTCCCCCTCTCAATCCCCTCCCCCTCTCACTACCCATCCCCCTCTCACTACCCCTCCCCCTCTCACTCCCCCTCCCCCTCTCACTACCACTCCCCCTCTCACTACCCATCCCCCTCTCACTACCCCTCCCCTCTCACTACCCCTCCCCCTCTCACTCCTCCTCCCCCTCTTACTACCCCTCCCCCTCTCACTACCCCTCCCCCTTTCACTACCCCTCCCCCTCTCCCTCCCCCTCTCACTACCCCTCCCCCTCTCACTCCCCCTCCCCCTCTCACTACCCCTCCCCCTCTCACTCCCCCTCCCCCTCTCACTACCCCTCCCTCTCTAACTACCCCTCCCCTTCTCACTCCCCCTCCCCCTCTTACTACCCCTCCCCTTATCACTCCCCCTCCCCCTCTCACTACCCCTCCCCTTCTCACTCCCCCTCCCCCTCTCACTACCCCTCCCCGTCTCACTCCCCCTCCCCCTCTCACTACCCCTCCCCTTCTCACTCCCCCTCCCCCTCTCACTACCCCTCCCCTTCTCACTCCCTCCCCCTCTCACTACCCCTCCCCTTCTCACTCCCCCTCCCCCGCGCACTACCCCTCCCCGTCTCATTCCCCCTCCCCCTCTCACTACCCCTCCCCTTCTCACACCCCCTCCCCTTCTCACTCCCCCTCCCCTTCTCACTACCCCTCCCCTTCTCACTCCCCCTCCCCCTCTCACTACCCCTCCCCTTCTCACTCCCCCTCCCCCTCTCACTACCCCTCCCCTTCTCACTCCCCCTCCCCCTCTCACTACCCCTCCCCTTCTCACTCCCTCCCCCTCTCACTACCCCTCCCCTTCTCACTCCCCCTCCCCCTCTCACTACCCCTTCCCTTCTCATTCCCCCTCCCCCTCTCACTACCCCTCCCCTTCTCACACCCCCTCCCCTTCTCACTCCCCCTCCCCTTCTCACTACCCCTCCCCTTCTCACTCCCCCTCCCCCTCTCACTACCCCTCCCCTTCTCACTCCCCCTCCCCCTCTCACTACCCCTCCCCTTTCCCCTGCCCCTCCCCCTCTCACTACCCCTCCCACCTCCACCTTCAAAGAAAAGAGAAGTTCGTGCAAATTCCAACAGGGAACATACACACACACACACACTGGAGAAGGCGGGGCCAGGAGCTATATATCGACCCCTGCAACCATAACTGGGCGAGTACAATTAAGTACACACACATACACGCATACGTTAGCAGCGAGACTAGTCAAGGAGCTAACGAAGAAAGGTTAAGGGAAATGGGCCTGACGACACTGTAGGACAGGAGGGTTAGGGGAGACATGATAACGACATACAAAATACTGCGAGGAATAGATAAGGTGGACAGAGGCAGGATGTTCCAGAGATAGGACACAGAAACAAGGGGTCACCATTGGAAGTTGAAGACTCAGATGTGTCAAAGAGATGTTAGGAAGTTTTCTTTAGTCAGAGAGTTGTCAGGAATAGTGTGGCAAGTGATGTAGTGGAGGCAGGAACCATACATAGTTTTAAGACGAGATATGATAAAGCTCATGGAGCAGGGAAAGAGAGGACCACCATTACCACCACCACCACTACCATCACCACCACTACCATCACCACCACTACCACCACCACTACCACCACCACTACCACCACCACTACCACCACCACTACCATTGTTTTCCTTGACGATGCAACATTTCAGTAGCGGAGACATTCATCAAGCTAATGTAGCTGAGTGTGTGACACTCTCCACTCCAACACTGTGTGTTGTTACACTCCCACTGTTGTGTGTGTGTGTGTGTGTGTGTGTGTGTGTGTGTGTGTGTACCTAGTTGAGGTTGCGGGGGTCGAGTCCAAGCTCCTGGCCCCGCCTCTTCACTGGTCGCTACTAGGTCACTCTCACTGAACCGTGAGCTTTATCATACCTCTGCTTAAAGCTATGTATGGATCCTGCCTCCACTACATCGCTTCCCAAACTATTCCACTTCCTGACTACTCTGTGGCTGAAGAAATACTTCCTAACATCCTTGTGATTCATCTGTGTCTTCAACTTCCAACTGTGTCCCCTTGTTACTGTGTCCAATCTCTGGAACATCCTGTCTTTGTCCACCTTGTCAATTCCTCTCAGTATTTTGTATGTCGTTATCATGTCCCCCCTATCTCTCCTGTCCTCCAGTGTCGTCAGGTTGATTTCCCTTAACCTCTCCTCATAGGACATACCTCTTAACTCTGGGACTAGTCTTGTTGCAAACCTTTGCACTTTCTCTAGTTTCTTTACGTGCTTGGCTAGGTGTGGGTTCCAAACTGGTGCCGCATACTCCAATATGGGCCTAACGTACACGGTGTACAGGGTCCTGAACGATTCCTTATTAAGATGTCGGAATGCTGTTCTGAGGTTTGCTAGGCGCCCATATGCTGCAGCAGTTATTTGGTTGATGTGCGCTTCAGGAGATGTGCCTGGTGTTATACTCACCCCAAGATCTTTTTCCTTGAGTGAGGTTTGTAGTCTCTGGCCTCCTAGACTGTACTATGTGTGTGTGTGTGTGTGTGTGTGTGTGTAAGAGAAAGACGTATATACCAACTCTTGCTGTTATTAAAGCCTAGAAAAACAAAACCAATAAAATATAACTACTGATTCCAACTGGCTGGTAATTACCTGCTTGACTAACAAGGCCGGTTATTAACAAGACTCCTCACAGATAATTACCATGGCAAAACGACTAATTAGGAAACCAAAGCGTCAAGTTAATTAAGCGAGATGTTTAAGTTGCCCCCCGGAGCCTCATTATGACCATTAATAACACCCATTGTTGACACTTTTCTCTCTCTCTCTCTTATAGAGAATTAAATTTTCTGAATAAAAAATTTCTTTATATATATATATTTTTTTTTCTAAATATAAAAAGAAATGTTTGTATGCGGGAAATATGTTTGTTTTTGGCAGTAAGTGGTGGGAATTATTTGGTACACTTGCGAGTGACTCCCACCGAGTGCCTGGTCGGTCAGGCCGGTAACCGGGAAGTGTTGGCATGACTTCTGTGACGGGAAGTGTTGGCAGGACGTCTGATGGGAAGTGTTGGCAGGACGTCTGATGGGAAGTGTTGGCAGGACGTCTGATGGGAAGTGTTGGCAGGCCGTCTGTGACGGGAAGTGTTGGCAGGACGTCTGATGGGAAGTGTTGGCAGGACGTCTGATGGGAAGTGTTGGCAGGACGTCTGATGGGAAGTGTTGGCAGGAAGTCTGACAGGAAGTGTTGGCAGGACGTCTGACGGGAAGTGTTGGCAGGACGTCTGACGGGAAGTGTTGGCAGGACGTCTGATGGGAAGTGTTGGCAGGACGTCTGACGGGAAGTGTTGGCAGGACGTCTGACGGGAAGTGTTGGCGGGAGGTCTGATGGGAAATGTTGGCAGGGCGTCTGACGGGAAGTATTTATGCAATATCTAGAGGGGAAATATCGGCAAACGTTTGACGGGAAGAACTAATAAACGTTTGACGGGAAGAATTGATAAACGTTTGATCAACGTATTGACGGGAAATCCTGCTGAAACATCTCCAGGAAAGTTTTCGAAACATCTGGCGTGAAGGAGCATTTTCAGACCGTCTATCGGGAAGTATTAGCGGAACGTCTAGTGGGAAGTATTAGTGGAACTTCTGGTGAGAAGTATTAGCGGAACCTCTGGCAGAAAGTATTAGTGGAACCTGTGGCGGGAAGTATTAGCAGAACCTCCAGCGGGAAGTAAAAGCAGAACCTCCGGCGGGAAGAATTAGCGGAACCTCCGGCGGGAAGTATTAGCGGAACCTCCGGCGGGAAGTATTAGCGGAACCTCCGGCGGGAAGTATTAGCGGAACCTCCAGCGGGAAGTATTAGCGGAACCTCCGGCGGGAAGTATTAGCAGAACCTCCGGCGGGAAGTATTAGCAGAACCTCCAGCGGGAAGCATAAGCAGAACCTCCGGCGGGAAGTATTAGCAGAACCTTCAGCGGGAAGTATTAGCAGAACCTCCGGCGGGAAGTATTAGCGGAACCTCCGGCGGGAAGTATTAGCAGAACCTCCGGCGGGAAGTATTAGCAGAACCTCCAGCGGGAAGTATTAGCAGAACCTCCAGCGGGAAGTATAAGCAGAACCTCCGGCGGGAAGTATTAGCAGAACCTCCAGCGGGAAGTATTAGCAGAACCTCCGGCGGGAAGTATTAGCGGAACCTCCGGCGGGAAGTATTAGCAGAACCTCCAACGGGAAGTATAAGCAGAACCTCCGGCGGGAAGTATTAGCGGAACCTCCGGCGGGAAGTATTAGCAGAACCTCCAGCGGGAAGTATAAGCAGAACCTCCGGCGGGAAGTATTAGCGGAACCTCCGGCGGGAAGTATTAGCAGAACCTCCAGCGGGAAATATAAGCAGAACCTCCGGCGGGAAGTATTAGCGGAACCTCCGGCGGGAAGTATTAGCGGAACCTCCGGCGGGAAGTATTAGCGGAACCTCCGGCGGGAAGTATTAATGGAACCTCCAGCGGGAAGTATTAGCGGAACCTCCGGCGGGAAGTATTAGCGGAACCTCCGGCGGGAAGTATTAGCGGAACCTCCGGCGGGAAGTATTAATGGAACCTCCAGCGGGAAGTATTAGCGGAACCTCCGGCGGGAAGTATTAGCGGAACCTCCGACGGGAAGTATTAGTGGAACCTCCGACGGGAAGTATTAGCAGACCTCCGACGGGAAGTATTAGTGGAACCTCCGGCGGGAAGTATTAGCGGAACCTACGGCGGGAAGTATTAGTGGAGCCTCTGGTGGGAAATATTAGCGGAACCTCCAGCGGGAAGTATTAGTGGAACGTCTGGTGGGAAGTATTAGCGGAACCTCCAGCGGGAAGTATTAGCGGAACGTCTGGCGGGAAGTATTAGCGGAACCTCCGACGGGAAGTATTAGCGGAACTTCCGGCGGGAAGTATTAGCGGAACCTCCAGCGGGAAGTATTAACGGAACTTCCGGCGGGAAGTATTAGCGGAACGTCTGGCGGGAAGTATTAGTGGAACGTCTGGCGGGAAGTATTAGCGAAACCTCCAGCGGGAAGTATTAGCGGAACCTCCGGCGGGAAGTATTAGCGGAACCTCCGGCGAGAAGTATTAGCGGAACGTCTGACGGGAAGTATTAGCGGAACCTCCGGCGGGAAGTGTATACACACACACACACACACACACACACACACACACACACACACACACACAATTTGGACGAGAAGATTTAGCGGAAAAAATGGCAGAAAATATTGGCGAGAACATTTAGCGGGAAATGTTGGCGGGAACATTTGTGCGGGAAATACAGGCGGGAAACATTGGCGGGAACATATGGAGGAGAAGAAGTGAGGATGTGTTGTAGTAAACAGGTGGTGGCAGCCGCCAACTAGCACGCAGGTGGTACCAGGGGCCAACTAGCACGCAGGTGGTAGCAAGGGCCAACTAACACTCTGGTGGTGACAGTTACATTCCAGCACGCAGGTGGTGGCAGCGGCCAACTAGCACGCAGGTGGTGGGATCGGCCAACTAGCACGCAGGTGGTAGTAGTTACCATCTAGTACGCAGGTGGTGGCAGCGGCCCTCTAGCACGCAGGTGGTAACAGAGGCCCTCTAGCACGCAGGTGGAGGCAGCGTCCCTCTAGCACGCAGGTGGTGGCAGTTACCATCTAGCACGCAGGTGGTGGCAGTTACCATTTAGCACGCAGGTGGTGGCAGCGGTCCTCTGGCACGCAGGTGGAGGCAGCGTCCCTCTAGCACTCAGGTGGTGGCAGTTACCATATAGCACGCAGGTGGTGGCAGCGGCCAACTAGCACGCAGGTGGTGGGATCGGCCAACTAGCACGCAGGTGGTAGTAGTTACCATCTAGTACGCAGGTGGTGGCAGCGGCCCTCTAGCACGCAGGTGGTGGCAGTTACCATCTAGCACGCAGGTGGTAGCAGCGGTCCTCTAGCACGCAGGTGGAGGCAGCGTCCCTCTAGCACTCAGGTGGTGGCAGTTACCATCTAGCACGCAGGTGGTAGCAGCGGTCCTCTAGCACGCAGGTGGAGGCAGCGTCCCTCTAGCACGACCCACTAAACTCCAGCACAATGACTGCTGGCCCTAGCGAGGTAAATCAATATTCGTGCAGCCTCTCCAACACCTGGTGGTCTCAGATAGCAAATTACAGCAGTTTTCCCCCTGGCAGTGTGGGAATTGCTCCAGTGACGAGTCTTCTCTGGTGGGCGGCAACAAGCGCGCTCACTCATATTTTAAATTCGAAAGTTTTAACAGCCGTCATAAAGTAAAAAAAAAAAAATATTTAGAAATTCTTCGAATAACGTTTAATAATATATGAAAGGGGGGGGGATGTTTATGAGTCTTCATGTTGTGTGTTCAATGTATTTTTTTTAATAGATTTTGTAAAAAAAATTTTTTTTTTCGATTCACAGATATATTAATTTGAGTTAATATTATTATACATTATTTTTATTGAATATTTTATTTTTCACAATGAATTGAAAAAATCCTTCAACTCCTTGAACAATACACTTAAAATATTGTAATTTTTCTTTCCCGAGATATCTTTTTTTTTTTACTCATTTTCTTGTTATTTTCTTCGTTCAATTCATTTTCACTCTCTAGAAACTATTACAAATTCCTCTACTAAATTCTGGAACTACGATCCTGAATTTCTCAAAAGTAGTGCGTCATCTGCAAAAAAAAAAAAAATGAGCATCATTGACAAGTTCCACTTTAAATCAGATTCGCAATGTAGCATTCACTTGTTTTACAAGGATGTACACACACACACACACACACACACACACACACACACACACACACACACACACACACACACACACACACACACACACAGTAAACAAATGCACCGCTCCAACCTTTCTCTAAACTCGCAATATTCTAGCCTAGGTAAGTTTTCTAAGATTCTTTTGGTGCAAAATTAAAAATTTTTACATTAACATTAATGAAAAAAATATATCTCTAAACGTATAAGAGAAAATTTTAGAAAAGGCTTAATTTTAAATGATTTCTTGCTAATTGACCAGTTTTACATATTCGGCACGACATATATATATATATCTATATATATATATATATATATATATATATATATATATATATATATATATATATATATATATATATATATATATATATATATATACATAGTAATATTTCCACCCTCCTTCCCTCACCCCCCTAAAAAAAAAAACATGCATATCAACCCATTCTTTTTCTCACTTTCACACTCTCCCTTTCTATCTCCCTCACGCGCGCGCGGAGAGAGAGAGAGAGAGAGAGAGAGAGAGACAGCACTTTACGCACAAATAAGCATCTCGATCACCGAGTGCGTAGTAATGGCCTAACTGTGTGTGAACAAGCGAAACAAAAACACTTGGAAAACAAATACACTGTTAAGGCAAATGACCCCCGCTTTACTGCGCCCGCTAACACACAAACACACACGGTGACACCTGAACTGTTTGCTTGTCGTGACGACAAACAGCCGGTCAAGCCACTCCATCCACCACCACCAACAAATACCAACAATGCGGAAGCTATACTGGAGGAATGTTTGTAAGGTTCACTAGAGCCTCAAATACCAAAACGCACCACCAAACACCACAAACATACAGGGTGGCCACCGACACGACCAAAAGCAGCAGTGTGGCCTAGCTGGCCAACTTGTTCTCGCCGAGGTGAGTTTGAATCGCAGCTCCCAACGTGTGCCCTACAGTCGGTGGCATTGTCTCCTGGCCCCTAACATACCTACTCTTCAAACTGTGTATGGAGCTTGCCGCCACCGCATCCACATCTAACTTTACTTCACTTTTTTGTCACACAGACACCTGCAACCCCAACTAGTTGAGTACACACACACACACACACACACACACACACACACACACACACACACACACACACACACACACACACACACACACACACACACACACACACACAAAGGCTGCAAGCCTCCCTGAAAGAGAGGACCTCGGGGTGAGCACAGTTCCCAGCATTTCGCCTGAGGTACACATCAAGCTAACAGCCGTTGCAGCAAACACGAGACTGGCAAACTTAAAGGCAGCTTTCAGGAACATCAACAAGGACCATTCACGACCTTATACTTGGCATATATTAGGTCAATCTTGGAATACGCAGCGCCAGTATAGAACCCACATCTGGTACTGCATGTAGAGCTAAAAAAGTGCAGAAGTCTGTTACGAGACTAGTCCCAGAACTGAGGGTTACGAACTACGAGGAGAAGCCAGAGGAGCGGCCACACTAGAGGACGGAAAGATCAGAGGTGACACGATTACGACGTACAAAATACTCAAAGGAATTGATAAGGTGGACAGGGAGAGTGTATGAGAAGCGGGTCTCAGGTACACGAGGTCACATTGGAAAGGTAAAAGCTCAGATGATTCACGGAGATTGTAATAAAGTTGGTAGAATTACCGACAATATGTAAAGTAAAAGGACACAAGTGCAACTAATGTGACATTTTATTGTGGCAACGTTTCGCTCTCCAGGAGCTTGATAAAGCTCCTGGAGAGCGAAACGTTGCAACAATAAAATGTCACATTAGTTGCACTTGTGTCCTTTTACTTTACAGTCACGGAGATGTTAGGTAATAATTCTTAACCTTAGAGTGGTCAGGAAGTGGAACGACCTAGACAGCGAAGTTATAGATGCAGAATCCATTCATAGCTTCAAAAATAGATAATGACAGGTTGCACGCAGCCAGGAGTGTGAAATCAGTAGCGGCCAGCAGAGTGGCGGGGCCAGGAGCTGAGACTAGACCCCTGCAAGCAAAATACGGTGAGTACACTAGGGTGTGTATACACACTGTGCACACAGTGTGGACACACACACAGTGTGCACTTCTTTAACCTACCTCCTTCTTTAACCTGCCTCCTTCTTTAACCTACCTCCTTCTTTAACCTACCTCCTTCTTTAACCTGCCTCCTTCTTTAACCTACCTCCTTCTTTAACCTGCCTCCTTCTTTAACCTACCTCCTTCTTTAACCTACCTCCTTCTTTAACCTACCTCCTTCTTTAACCTGCCTCCTTCTTTAACCTACCTCCTTCTTTAACCTACCTCCTTCTTTAACCTACCTCCTTCTTTAACCTACCTCCTTCTTTACCCTACCTCCTTCTTTAACCTACCTCCTTCTTTAACCTGCCTCCTTCTTTAACCTGCCTCCTTCTTTAACCTACCTCCTTCTTTAACCTACCTCCTTCTTTAACCTACCTCCTTCTTTAACCTGCCTTCTTCTTTAACCTACCTCCTTTAACCTACCTCCTTCTTTAACCTGCCTCCTTCTTTAACCTACCTCCTTCTTTAACCTGCCTTCTTCTTTAACCTACCTCCTTCTTTAACCTGCCTCCTTCTTTAACCTGCCTCCTTCAACCTGCCTCCTTCTTTAACCTGCCTCCTTCTTTAACCTGCCTCCTTCTTTAACCTGCCTCCTACTTTAACCTACCTCCTTCTTTAACCTGCCTCCTTCTTTAACCTGCCTCCTTTAACCTGCCTCCTTCTTTAACCTGCCTCCTTTAACCTGCCTCCTTCTTTAACCTGCCTCCTTCTTTAACCTGCCTCCTTCTTTAACCTGCCTCCTACTTTAACCTACCTCCTTCTTTAACCTGCCACCTTCTTTAACCTGCCTCCTTCTTTAACCTGCCTCCTTCTTTAACCTACCTCCTTCTTTAACCTGCCTCCTACTTTAACCTACCTCCTTCTTTAACCTGCCTCCTTCTTTAACCTGCTTCCTACTATAACCTGCCTCCTTCTTTAACCTGCCTCCTACTTTAACCTACCTCCTTCTTTAACATGCCTCCTTCTTTAACCTACCTCCTTCTTTAACCTGCCTCCTTCTTTAACCTGCCTCCTACTATAACCTGCCTCCTTCTTTAACCTGCCTCCTACTTTAACCTACCTCCTTCTTTAACCTGCCTCCTTCTTTAACCTGCCTCCTTCTTCAACCTGCCTCCTTCTTTAACCTACCTCCTTCTTTTACCTACCTCCTTTAACCTACCTCCTTCTTTAACCTGCCTCCTTCTTTAACCTGCCTCCTTCTTTAACCTACCTCCTTCTTAAACCTATCTCCTTCTTTAACCTACCTCTTTTAACCTACCTCCTTCTTAAACCTACCTCCTTCTCTAACCTACCTCCTTCTTTAACCTACCTCCTTCTTAAACCTACCTCCTTCTTTAACCTACCTCCTTCTTTAACTTACCTCCTTCTTTAACCTACCTCCTTCTTTAACCTACCTCCTTCTTTAACCTACCTCCTTCTTAAACCTACCTCCTTCTTTAACCTACCTCCTTCTTTAGCCTTCCTCCTTTTACCTACCTCCTTTAACCTGCCTCCTTTAACCTGCCTCCTTCTTTAACCTGCCTCCTTCTTTAACCTGCCTCCTTCTTTAACCTACCTCCTTCTTTAACCTACCTCCTTCTTTTACCTACCTCCTTCTTTAACCTGCCTCCTTCTTTAACCTGCCTCCTTCTTTAGCCTGCCTCCTTCTTCAACCTGCCTCTTTCTTTAACCTGCCTCATTCTTTAACCTGCCTCATTCTTTAACCTACCTCCTTCTTTAACCTGCCTCCTTCTTTAACCTGCCTCCTTCTTTAACCTGCCTCCTTCTTTAACTTAC
Source organism: Cherax quadricarinatus (assembly GCF_038502225.1). Classification (NCBI taxonomy): domain Eukaryota; kingdom Metazoa; phylum Arthropoda; class Malacostraca; order Decapoda; family Parastacidae; genus Cherax; species Cherax quadricarinatus. The sequence goes on from NC_091300.1 coordinate 9,925,756, forward strand.
CTCCTTCTTTTACCAACCTCCTTCTTTAACCTGCCTCCTTTATCCTACCTCCTTCTTTAACCTACCTCCTTCTTTTACCTACCTCCTTCTTTAACCTATCTCCTTCTTTAACCTGCCTCCTTCTTTAACCTGCCTCCTTCTTTAACCTACCTCCTTCTTTTACCAACCTCCTTCTTTAACCTGCCTCCTTCTTTAACCTGCCTCCTTCTTTAACCTGCCTCCTTCTTTAACCTACCTCCTTTTTTTACCTACCTCCTTCTTTAACCTGCCTCCTTCTTTAACCTGCCTCCTTCTTTAACCTGCCTCCTTCTTTAACCTGCCTCCTTCTTTAACCTGCCTCCTTCTTTAACCTGCCTCCTTCTTTAACCTGCCTCCTTCTTTAACCTGCCTCCTTCTTTAACCTGCCTCCTTCTTTAACCTACCTCCTTTAACCTGCCTTTTTAATCTACCTTCTCATTTCATCTACCTAATTGTTTAACTTCCTTTCTTTCCCTCATTTACCCTTCCCTTCCCTCACTTTCATATCTTCTTATGACTCCCATGGCATCTCTCTCTCTCTCTCTCTTTTAAACAGGTTTGACAAGGTTAGGTAAAGAGGTCCCTAGCTTTATTGACAAGCTATTTACAGGTTAAGGATTCCTAACTTTATTGGCAAGCTAAGAGCTGTTACCTACATCAGCTCATTTGAAAGCATTTTTATTGTTATGAGACATACAAGTAGGGAACAGGATGAAGTTGGAGCCATCTGTGGGCCAGCATTTTCATTTGATCAACTGACTTTATCTCGTTGACATCATTATGCTGTACGAATGTGTTCCATACTCGAGTCATCCTGGGTATATATGATCTCAGATCGAGTGATGTTCTGGAGAAGGGTATAGCCAGAGTGAAGTTGCTGCTTTCTGCCCGTCTTGTGGCATAAAAGCTTGTTTCACGCTGTCCTCGAAGTGGATCCAAGTGTGGTACTTTGACAATATTGGCCTTGTATATAACAGTAAGGCCACCCACATCCCTCCTATGTTGAAGGCTCTGCTGAAATGACAGATCTATCCAGGATGGGTCCAGGCGACAGATGAGACGTCTTGCTCTGTTCTCTCCTCTGTCAAGCAGTCGCAGATGAGAACGGGGGCAGGCGAACCAAGAAAGTGGAGCATACTCAAGGTGCCTCTCTCTCTCTCTCTCTCTCTCTCTCTCTCTCTCTATATATATATATATATATATATATATATATATATATATATATATATATATATATATATATATATATATATATATATATATATATATATATATATATATATATATATATATATATATATATATATATATATATATATATATATATATATATTATTTTTATTATTATCACACTGGCCGATTCCCACCAAGGCAGGGTGGCCCGAAAAAGAAAAACTTTCACCATCATTCACTCCATCACTGTCTTGCCAGAAGGGTGCTTTACACTACAGTTTAAACTGCAACATTAACATTACTTCCCATCCCATATATATATATATATATATATATATATATATATATATATATATATATATATATATATATATATATATATATATATATATATATATATATATATATATATATATATATATATATATATATATATATCCCTCTCTCTCTCCCCTTCTTTCCTATTATCTCCCCAATTTGTCCATTTTACCCTTCACGTTTGCACCTCCCTTATTCCTCTCCCCCGAATTCTTCTCTTCTCTTCCCTCTCCTAACTTCCAAACCTTTGCCCACTTCACACTTCCCTTCCCCTCTTCCCGCTCTCTACACTCCTCCCCTCTCATTCATCCTCGCCCCTGTTCCCACTTATCCTTCTCTCACTCTCCCCTCTGCATCTCCCTTCTCTCTAATTTCCGTGTTCTGCTTTCTACTCTACATTCTTCTCTCCTGCTCTCACTCTTTACTCTCCCTTTCTTCCTCACCCTCTTTACAATTCCATCGTCATCGTTCTCTCTCTCTCTCTCTCCCTCCTTGCATATCCTCCAATCGCCCTCCCCCTTTCCTTTTGGCCCTTTCCTTCTTTCTTGTTCCCTCTTTCTTTCCGTCCCTTTCAACTTTCTCCCTTCCCTTTCGCCCCTTCCCACTTTCTCTCTTTCCCCTCTCTCACTTTTCTTTCATCCCTTTTAACATTCTCCATTTCACTCCGTCCTTTTTAGCTTTCTCCCTTTTCCCTCTCTCACTTTTCTTTCATTCCTTTCCACTTTCTCTCTTTCCCCTCGTTCATTTCAGAGCTCTCCCTTTTCCTTCTCTCACTTTTCTTTCGTCCCTTTCCCCCTTTCTCTCTCCCTCTCTGAGCCAGGGTGTCGTCAGCACACACCAGTTCTCTCACACAATAGACTGGCCACTGCCAGCCGCGGCTCACACACAGACAAGCTGTTGGTTCCACTAAAAAAATCCCTAGGTGTAAAGGGGCTCTGGCGGCGGCTACCTTTCTTAGCATTCTTTAGCTTTCTTCTACCTTTTTTTTAACTTTCTCCTAGCTTTTTCTCAAGCTTCTGGCTTTTCTTTAACTTTTCTTAGCTTATCCTCAGGCTTCTAGCTTTTCTTCAACTTTCTATATTTTTCTCAACTTCCAGCTTTTCTTCAACTTTCTCCTAGCTTTTCCTCTAGCTTCTGGCTTTTCTTTAACTTTCTCTTAGCTTTTCCTCAAGCTTCTAACTTTTCTTTAACTCTCTATATTTTCTCAAGCTTCTGGTTTTTCTTAAACTTCCTCTTAGCCTTTTCTATAGCATCCAGCTTTTCTTTAACTTTCTCCTAGCTTTCCATCTTGCTTTCTCCTTAGCTTTTACTTATTTTTTCCTCATTTTTTACTATCTTTGTAAGTAGGTTTTCCCCTGACTGCTCCCTATCTTTATTATAGCGTTTCTTAGCTTTCCTTCAGTTTTTCTTAGCTCATTTCCATAGAGTGCGACATTCAAAGCTATTTTCCCATCAAACCTCCTTTTAGCGGAAGTATCTTGTTGCTGGCGAAAAGCTCTTGACCCGACGAACTGGAGCTACTTTCTACATGACCCTTAGGGTTTATTGCTTTTCTAAGAATGTAATTACCGCATTCATGGAAGCAGAGATAAACCCGTAGGGGTCATACAGCACGTGGGAGGAATTGGGAAGCCTCCGGTTCGATCCAAGGAAGGGGATTGTCGGTCTAATTCCTAGGATCAAGAGCCCCAGTCACCGGAGTCGGGGGAACCCTACTACTCTTAAATTAATTTGGTTTGATCCAAGGAAAGGGAAACCAATTCCACTTCCTCGGATGAAAACCCCTGACCGGCATCAAGCTGAGGACACTGTCACACTGCAACGGCAGGCAAACTGCGGCTTGAGAGTCGTATGCAGCTCCCAAGCCGCAGGCGACTCGCGAAGCTACCGAGACAATATTGGCTTTCATTGCCATTTATCCTAAAATTTTATATTCATAATCTATAGCAGTATAGTATATACCAATATTAGAATATTTAATGTTCATATGGGTAATTCACATTATCTTTTCAAACATCCATACACATTATGTGTCCAAACTGCTGTTTAAACTCACTGAACATAATCAGAATATCTTTTGAACAAGTATGGATGATGCAGCTGGACTCTGTACCATCACTCTTCATGCAGTACACACAAGTTACTCTTGTGGCGGTAGCGGAACATAACTAGTGCAGTGCAGTGTAGGTAAGTACTTTTCTGATTAATAAATACTTAAGACTGATTTTAGTTAAAGTTATAAAATCCTTATTTAAAATGACCGAGCAACAAAAGAGTATAAAAGGAAAATACAAGCAAGAAAAGAGACTCACTGGTTGGCGAAACGTCTACAATAAAGACACCTAGATGTTGCACATGGGTCTTAATTTCATCAAGAAAAGATAGTGTTTAGCCAATAATGGGAGGAAGATTTTGCTTTTACTGTTAAGAGTGAAAAGGTTATGTGCCTTATCTGTCATACAGTCATCAGACACTTTAAAGCCAGTAATTTAAAGCTTTACCATGAATGTAACCATAAAAAAAATTGCATCTGAATTTCCTCCTGAATCAGAGCTGCGAAAAAATAAGATCATTTTTTTTTTAAATCTAATTTAGTCACTCAACAAAAGAGCCTATTTTTCCCCTCTGTAAGTAAAGTGATTTGGCTGCTGAAGCTAATTTTGTTATAGCATGGAACATTGCTCCAAGTAACTACCTTACAGTCATGGAGAATCGTAAAAAAAAAAAGAATATTCGTGATGTGATTGCAACTCTCGCTCCAGAGAACTCAAAACTTAAACAGGCAATAAAACAAATTCCTATCTTCCGCCGCACTACTGAGAGACGCATTTCTGAAATTAGTTCTATAATTATATGTTCACTGCAGAGTGATCTGAAAGTTACGTTGCTTTCAGCTTAACACTGGATGAATCTATAGACATTCAAGATATCCTTCAGCTAACTATATTTGTTCACTATGTTACAAACGATGATAATGTAAGAGAAGAATTCTTAGACCTGATAAGAATAAAACAAACCTTAAAAAGTACTGACATCAAAAATGGACTAAACAAAGTTTTATTAAATACTCAACTACCATTGCACAAACTTGTTAGCACTGCAACAGACGGTGCACCAGCTGTGGTAGGTGATAATACTGGCCTGGTTAGACACATGATCTCAACTATCCTAAATGTGTCTGTATCCATTGTATTATCCACCTTGAGAATTTAGTAAGTAAACACTTCAAGTTCAACAATGTCATAAATTGCGTTTTCGAAACTTTGAACCTCATTCGGACAAGTGCAAAAACACACCGTGAATTTACACATTTTATTCAGGAGCTGAAGATTGAAGAAGAGTCCAAGTGACTGTTCATTCTACTGTCTTGTGAGATGGCTATCAACTACTAGTCTTTTCAATAGGTTTGTTGATCTTTCTGAACCAATGACTGCTTTCACGAAAGAAAAGAATAAGAAATACCCACAATTAGAAGATCACGAATTGGTACAGGATCTGATGTTATTTATAGATGTCCCGCAACACCTTCAATATTTAAATCTGACACTTCCAGGAAGGAACAAAGTTATTACACGACTTGCCCAATCAGTTTTCAATTATCGGAATGAAATACAGCTTTTTCAGAGAGATCTAACAACAAAGAAATTCTGTTTAGATCACTTTCCCATCCTTAAAATAAGAATAAATGTTTACTCTGATGTTCAAATTAAAGACAGTAACTTGAAACAATATGAAAGAAAGTCAGAAACACTTTATAATGGTTTTGAAAACAGGTTTTAGAAACTGAAAAATTTAAAGTCATGTTCTGAATTTCATGTGAGTCCTTTTAGTGATTGATGTCATCAACGATGGATGTCCTGTTGTTGCACATTTTGCCTCGGGTGTTGCTGCAATAGAAACAAAACTTAATGAGCTGCAGGAAAATAGGGGTATGAAGCTAGTACACGAGAGCGCATCTCTAACTGACTTTTGGAAACAAATCTCAGAAGTCAAGTATCCCAGTGTTTGGAAAACTGGCTTCTGGCTACTCTCAGTTTCCGGGACAACTTTCTGCTGTGAATCTCTCTTCTCTGTGATGAAATTTATCAAGTGGAATCATGGTGGTATCCTCACTAACAGTCACCTCACTGAGCTTCTTAACACAGCTTAGACGTTCTACCAGCCAGATTTTCAACTATTAACTGCAACTAACAAAGACTAAACATTCTGCTTTAGTGAGTAGGACTACTAACTTTAGTGAGTAGGACTACTAACTTCAATAGTAGGACTACTAACTTCAATGAGTAGGACTACTAACTTTAGTGAGTAGGACTACTAACTTTAGTGAGTAGGACTACTAACTTTAGTGAGTAGAACTACTAACTTTAGTGAGTAGGACTTTAACTTCAGTGAGTAGGACTACTAACTTTAGTGAGTAGAACTACTAACTTTAGTGAGTAGGACTTTAACTTCAGTGAGTAGGACTACTAACTTTAGTGAGCAGGACTACTAACTTTAGTGAGTAGAACTACTAACTTTAGTGAGTAGGACTACTAACTTTAGTGAGTAGGACTACTAACTTTAGTGAGTAGGCCTAGTAACTTTAGTGAGTAGGACTACTAACTTTAGTGAGTAGGACTACTAACTTTAGTGAGTAGGCCTACTACATAGTTTTATTTTTTATAATTTATAAATAAACTCTAAAATAATATTTTCTGTGGCTCTTAAACATTGAAAAATATATGGAGAAGAAAAGGGATAAAAAGCCAGAGTAAAGTTAAAAATGTAACTAAGAAAATGGTACGATAAAGCTAGAAGAATGAAAAGCTAGCCAAGTGCTAGAGAAAACTTATATAAAAACTACGAAATGGCTAGAAAATTCTAGAAAGTATCCAAGGAAAAAAAATTGATTTTTTTAAAAAAGCTAAAGAGAAAGTTAGAGAAAAACGAGAAAAAATAAATAAAAGCAAGGGAAACCCATATCAAAGTAAAGGAAAAAAACGAAGAAAAGTCAATGACAGGAAGAAATAAGGAAAAGTTACGTTTGACTTAAGAGGTCTAAGGAAAAGTTACGTTAATGCTAGGAAAATTAAGCCTCTCTCATTGCCAGGAAAAACTAGAGGAAAGTTAGGTCAGTGCTAGGAAAAACTATAAAAGATAAGTTATTGTCAGGAAAATAAAAAAAAAGTCACATCAAAGCTAAAACTAACTAGAGAAAAGCTAGATCACAGCTTTAGGAAAATGTAATGATAACTAGGAATAAAAAAACAAAGCTTTTCTTATTTCTAGCAAAAAGGGGACAAAACAAGTCTAAATAATGAAAGAGATGAGGAAAAGGAGGAGTTAGGAAAATAACAGTACAGAGGAGGAGTTAGGAAAATAACAGTACAAATAAGGAGGAGGAGTTAGGAAAATAACAGCACCGAGAAGGAGGAAGAGTTAGGAAAATAACAGCACCGAGAAGGAGGAGGAGTTAGGAAAATAACAGCACCGAGAAGGAGGAGGAGTTAGGAAAATAACAGCACCGAGAAGGAGGAGGAGTTAGGAAAACAGAGAAACCAGGAGAGAATCTTGTGCTGGAGGAGAGGAGGTTGTCCGGCGACCACTTTACAACCGTAAAAAATTTTCACGGTTTTCCTTCATGTCAGAAGTACATCGAAGGAGGTGGAAGGAGGCAGGCAGGCTAGCCTCCTCCAGCCAATCAGAGGCCAGCAATCACCGGATAATGAGCTTACCATAATGTTAAGGTAATTAATGCAAGGTAATCCCTGAATACATTATGGGGTGTGACGACACCTTCACTGAATTTTAAAGTGAGTTATGTGAGGATTATTATTTTTAGTACAAACATGCAAATAATACACATGTACAATTGCGTGAGTGGTGTACATGTACACCTGTGTGACTGGTGTACATGTACACCTGAAGACTTGTGTACATGTACACCTGAAGACTGGTGTACATGTACACCTGAAGACTGGTGTACATGTACACCTGAAGACTGGTGTACATGTACACCTGAAGACTGGTGTACATGTACACCTGAAGACTGGTGTACATGTACACCTGAAGACTGGTGTACATGTACAGCTGTGTGACTGGTGTACATGTACACTGGTGTACTGAACCTGAGTGGTGTACATGTACACTGTGTGACTGAATGACTGGTGTACATGTACACCATGTTGAAGACTGGTGTACATGTACACCTGAAGACTGGTGTACATGTACACCTGAAGACTGGTGTACATGTACACCTGCCTGACTGGTGTACATGTACACCTGCCTGACTGGTGTACATGTACACCCGTGTGACTGGTGAACATGTACACCTGAAGACTGGTGTACATGTACACCTGAAGACTGTTGTACATGTACACCTGAAGACTGGTGTACATGTACACCTGAAGACTGGTGTACATGTACACCTGAAGACTGGTGTACATGTACACCTGAAGACTGGTGTGCATGTACACCTGCCTGACTGGTGTACATGTACACCTGCCTGACTGGTGTACATGTACACCCGTGTGACTGGTGAACATGTACACCTGAAGACTGGTGTACATGTACACCTGCATGACTAGTGTACATGTACACCTACATAACTAGTGTACACGTACACCTGCGTGACTAGTAGTATATATACACCTGCATGACTACTGTACACGCGCATCGCCTGACCAATTTAAATAATTTACACTCACACACACATACACAACACACACACGCACACACACACACACACACACACACACACACACACACACACACACACACACACAACAGGGATGTTAGGAAGTATTTCTTCAGCCACAAAGTAGTCAGTAAGTGGAATAGTTTGGGAAGCGATGTAGTGGAGGCAGGATCCATACATAGCTTTTAGCAGAGGTATGATAATGCTCACGGCTCACACTAGGTGAGTACACACATGTAGCAACAAAATGCAAGGAGGCTGAGGAGAGGTTTGTACCCAAGGGTAACAGGAATAATGAAAAAGCCAGGATGAGCCCATGGTTTACCCAAAGGTGCAGGGAGGCAAAAACCAAGTGTGCTAGGGAATGGAAGAAATATAGAAGGCAAAGGACCCAGGAGAATAAGGAGAGCAGTCGTAGACCCAGAAACGAATATGCACAGATAAGAAGGGAGGCCCAAAGACAATATGAAAATGACATAGCAGCGAAAGCCAAATCTGACCCGAAACTGTTGTACAGCCACATCAGGAGGAAAACAACAGTCAAGGACCAGGTAATCAGGCTAAGGAAGGAAGGAGGAGAGACAACAAGAAATGACCGTGAAGTATGTGAGGAACTCAACAAGAGATTCAAAGAAGTGTTCACAGAGGAGACAGAAGGGGCTCCAGAAAGACGGAGAGGTGGGGTACACCACCATGTGCTGGACACAGTGCACACAACCGAGGAAGAAGTGAAGAGGCTTCTGAGTGAGCTAGATACCTCGAAGGCAATGGGGACAGATAACATCTCCCCATGGGTATTGAGAGAGGGAGCAGAGGCGCTATGTGTACCCCTAACAACAATATTCAATACATCTATCGAAACAGGGAGATTGCCGGAGGCATGGAAGACAGCAAATGTAGTCCCAATCTTTAAAAAAGGAGACAGACATGAAGCATTAAACTACAGACCAGTGTCACTGACATGTATAGTATGCAAAATCATGGAGAAGATTATCAGGAGAAGAGTGGTGGAACACCTAGAAAGGAATGATCTCATCAACAGCAGCCAACATGGTTTCAGGGACGGGAAATCCTGTGTCACAAACCTACTGGAGTTCTATGACATGGTGACAACAGTAAGACAAGAGAGAGAGGGGTGGGTGGATTGCATATTCTTGGACTGCAAGAAGGCGTTTGACACAGTTCCACACAAGAGATTGGTGCAAAAACTGGAGGACCAAGCAGAGATAACAGGGAAGGCACTACAATGGATCAGGGAATACTTGTCAGGAAGACAGCAGCGAGTCATGGTACGTGGCGAGGTGTCAGAGTGGGCACCTGTGACCAGCGGGGTCCCACAGGGGTCAGTCCTAGGACCAGTGCTGCTTCTGGTATTTGTGAACGACATGACGGAAGGAATAGACTCTGAGGTGTCCCTGTTTGCAGATGACGTGAAGTTGACGAGAAGAATTCACTCTATCGAAGACCAGGCAGAACTACAAAGGGATCTGGACAGGCTGCAGACCTGGTCCAGCAATTGGCTCCTGGAGTTCAATCCCACCAAGCGCAAAGTCATGAATATTGGGGAAGGGCAAACAAGACCGCAGACGGAGTACAGTCTAGGGGGCCAGAGACTACAAACCTCACTCAAGGAAAAAGATCTTGGGGTGAGTATAACACCAGGCGCATCAACCAAATAACTGCTGCAGCATATGGGCGCCTAGCAAACCTCAGAACAGCATTCCGACATCTTAATAAGGAATCGTTCAGGACCCTGTACACCGTGTACGTTAGGCCCATATTGGAGTATGCGGCACCAGTTTGGAACCCACACCTAGCCAAGCACGTAAAGAAACTAGAGAAAGTGCAAAGGTTTGCAACAAGACTAGTCCCAGAGCTAAGAGGTATGTCCTACGAGGAGAGGTTAAGGGAAATCAACCTGACGACACTGGAGGACAGGATAGGGGGGACATGATAACGACATACAAAATACTGAGAGGAATTGACAAGGTGGACAAAGACAGGATGTTCCAAAGATTGGACACAGTAACAAGGGGACACAGTTGGAAGTTGAAGACACAGATGAATCACAGGGATGTTAGGAAGTATTTCTTCAGCCACAGAGTAGTCAGTAAGTGGAATAGTTTGGAAAGCGATGTAGTGGAGGCAGGATCCATACATAGCTTTAAGCAGAGGTATGATAAAGCTCACGGCTCAGGGAGAGTGACCTAGTAGCGATCAGTGAAGAGGCGGGGCCAGGAGCTCGGACTCGACCCCCGCAACCTCAACTAGGTGAGTACAACTAGGTGAGTATACACACACACACACACACACACACACACAGGGATGTTAGGAAGTATTTATTCAGTCACAGAGTCGTCAAGAAGTGGAACAGTCTGGAAAGGGAGGTGTTGGAGGCAGGATCCATACATAGCTTTAAGAAGAAGTATGACAAAGCTCAGGGAGCAGGGAGGGAATGACGTAGTAGCGACCAGTGAGAAGGCGGGGGCCAGAAGCTATGAATCGACCCCTTGAACCACAATTAGGTGAGTCCACACACACACACACACACAGCTACGCAGGCAGCATATAATAAGCATGATGAAGTCTGTGATAAAAGAACTGAAGAGAAATAAGCGGCCTTTGTTCCCTGTTCCAATCCTGGTAATTATATTTGTACACAATTGGGTCTGGTTCTCCCCTGGTTCAGTTCACATCCCGAGAAAACCCAGACGAGGCGGATATTGGAAGAATTACTAAAAAAAAGGCATATATTTTTCTTCGGTAGACGCTCCGGGTCATTTACTGATTGATTTACAAAATGTTTAACTTACGAAGCACTCTAACCAGCTGGTTTTTCTTGCGTTTTCAACATAAACATTGACCACATGCTTACACTCCTCTATGTGGTGAAGAAACATTATTTTGTAAGTCACTTAAAGTGGTCAGACCACTTAATCTTTCTTACACCCCCCCCTCTCTCTCTCTCTCTCTTCCTGTTTACCCACAACCTTTCTTGCCTCTCTCTCTCTCTTCCTGTTTACCCACAGCCTTTCTTTTTTTTCTCTCTCTCTCTCTTTCTTCCTGTCTTCCTACAACCTTTCTTTTTTTTTTACACAGAGTTTGACAAGGTTAAGGATCCCTAGCTTTATTGACTAGCTATTTACAGGTTAAGGATTCCTAACTTTATTGGCAAGCTAAGAGCTGTTACCTACATCAGCTCATTTGAAAGCATTTGTATTGTTATGAGACATACAAGTAGGGAACAGGATGAAGTTGGAGCCATCTGTGGGCCAGCATTTTCATTTGATCAACTGACGTTATCTCATTGACATCATTATGCTGTACGAATGTGTTCCATACTCGAGTCATCCTGGGTATATATGATCTCAGATCGAGTGATGTTCTGGAGAAGGGTACAACCAGAGTGAAGTTGCTGCTTTCTGCCCGTCTTGTGGCATAAAAGCTTGTTTCACGCTGTCCTCGAAGTGGATCCAAGTGTGGTACTTTGACAATATTGGCCTTGTACATAACAGTAAGGCCACCCACATCCCTCCTATGTTGAAGGCTCTGCTGAAATGACAGATCTATCCAGGATGGGTCCAGGCGAGAGATGAGACGTCTTGCTCTGTTCTCTACTCTGTCAAGCAGTCGCAGATGAGAGGGGGGGGGCAGGCAAACCAAGAAAGTGGAGCATACTCAAGGTGTGAGCGTACTTGTGCCTCGTACAGGATCTTGCAACCCCTACTGTCTCTTTCTCTCTCTGACATTTTATGTATTTATTATTATCATTATCCACTTTTTATTATCGTGATTTATTCCCAGCCATATCACATACTGACTGTTGCTACATGTATTTTGAAGCTCTAAACCCGTAGGGCATCACACAGCCCCATCGTCATATTACAGAAATCATCACAAGACAACCAAAGCATTTACACAATTTCACATTTCAAAAACTATGTATTCATAATTTGCTTCAACCTTTTTTATCACAAATTACAGCAATTTTTTACGAAAATGGTAAATATCCCCACGATTCAAGCTAAAAAAAAACATAAGCTGAATTTTTAGGGTAACGCTCAGCAGTGGTTCAGTCGTCAGGAGGAAAAAAAAAAGAGATACGTCTCCTAAAGTGGGTGTTTGTCAGATGACTTGCTTAGTGAGCGAGTAACTGCTGTCACAAGATAGTCGAGGAAGCGTCCTCTAACGTACAGTAGTTGTTGTAACATTTACAGAGCACTTTGACCGTGTAACTCAGCGCTTGTAGCTGTAAAAACGGGTGTTAAACATATATTAAAAGCAAGGCTAAAATTAAAAAAAAAAGAGCTATCATAGGAGCAGTTATAATTTTTTTAACACAAACACACTATTATATCAATTTAAAATATATATGATCAGTTAAAACCACCAATAAATTGTTAATAAAAGACTCCTAAAAGCTTTCCGAGGCCTCTACAGGCACCTCGGTAATAATAAAAACATGACGAAAGTACAAAGGCTTTATTAAGTCGTGGACAACCTATTAAAATACGATCCACAGTCAGATGCACGTCAGAACCTACGCAAGCGCGGAAGCACCTGCAAACAGGTGGATGTAGGTGAGACGTGTGTGTCTGATCCTCAGTTGACAGTGACTCCTCTAAGAGTGAGGATTCCTGTTGAAGGAGGACGATCAAGCACCCACATCTTGCTGAGCCCTGTATAACCTGCTCCTAGTCTGCAGGGCCCACCGGGCTGCCACTTCCCAATGACATATCTCTGGATATTACCCATGAAGTCATTGTAGAGCAAAAGTCTACTATAAAGCTGGCTCACTACAGCAGCCTTTGCCTCAGCAACTATCTGTTCATTTCCTAGGACACAAACACGGCCTGGGCACCAACATAACTCCACATCCTTGTGCCATGCATAGAGATGAGCTAATCACTCCTGGATCTTCTGGACTACAAGGTAAACGAAAGCATACTGGACCAGAGCAGAGAGAGTACATTAGGAATCTGAGTACACTGTGAACCGAGAACCAGCTAATACAACCATAAAGAGCAGCGAGGATTGCATGGAGCTCCACAGTGGTAGGTGTGCACAATAAGGTCATCACAATCACAGCAAAACAAACACCACCTCTACTTTTTTGGCCTGTCAATTAAAACTTTTATCTTTGAAGCATAAAACGAGCCATGCTCCAAGAAATTAAGCTAGAGACTAGAGGCTAGAGACTTCAGGGTCCTCATCCTCTGCGTACAAAGACGAACCTAAGGCACAGCTCAACGAGGGCAGGGAGAGAAGTCAACATCTCTGATCGCAAACACGTCGAGGCCACAACCTAACAGAGAGACCTACCTGGAGTCTACCTGGAGGGCATTCCGAGTATCAACGCCCCCGCGGCCCGGTCCACGACCAGGCCTCCAGGTGGATGAGGGCCTGATCAACGAGGCTGTTACTGATGACCGCACGCAATCCAACGTACGAACCACAGCCCGGCTGATCCGGCACCGTCTTTAGGTATCTGTCCAGCTCCCTCTTGAAGACAACCAGGGGTCTTCTCGTAATGCCCCTTATTGCTGGTGGGAGGCTGTTGAACAGTCTTGGGCCCCGGACACTTATTGTGTTTTCTCTTAGTGTACCAGCGATGCCCCTACTTTTCACTGGGGGTATGTTGCATCGCCTGCCAAGTCTTTTGCTTTCGTATGGAGTGATTGTTGTGTGCATATTAGGGACCAGTCCCTCCAGAATCTTCCAGGTGTAGATTATGATATATCTCTCTCGCCTGCGCTCTAGTGAGTACAAGTCAAGTGCTTCCAGGCGCTCCCAGTAGTTAAGGTGTTTGATGGAACTTATACGTGCAGTTAAGGTTCTCTGTACATTCTCTAACTCTGCAATTTCGTCTGCCTTGAATGGGGATGTTAATGTACAACAGTATTCCAGCCTAGAAAGAATAAGTGATTTAAAAAGGATCATCATTGGCTAAGCATCTCTTGTCTTGAATGTTCTCATTATCCATCATATCAGTTTCCTAGTGATAGTGGCATTGTTGTGGTCCTTGAAGGTGAGGTCTTCAGACATTACCACACCCAGGTCCTTCACATTACTTTTCCGCTCTATTGTGTGATTGGAGTTTGTAGTATACTCAGTTCTAGTTATTATTTCCTCCAGTTTTCCATAACGGAGCATTTGGAATTTGTCTTTATTGAACATCATATTGTTCTCTGTTGCCCATTGGAAAACTTGGTTTATATCTCCTTGGAACTTTGCCGTGTCCTCAATGGATGACACTCTCATGCAGATCCTAGTATCGTCTGCAAAAGATGATACAGGGCTATGGTTTACATTTCTGTTTATGTCTGATATGAGAAAAAGGAACAGGATAGGTGCGAGTACTGTGCCTTGTGGGACAGAGCTCTTCACTATGGCAGCATCTGATTTAACTCTGTTTACCACTACTCTTTGTGTGCGATTGGTTAGAAAGTTGAAGATCCATCTGCCTACTTTGCCGGTTATCCCTTTAGCACGCATTTTGTGTGCTATTACACCATGGTCGCACTTGTCAAAGGCTTTTGCGAAGTCAGTGTATACTACATCCGAAGGAGAAATAACCTGAAGCAGGTAGCTTAGGTCAAACTCATAAGAACATAAGAATAGAGGAACACTGCAGAAGGCCTACTGGCCCATACAAGGCAGGTCCTTATCAAAATGACCTCTACCTAAAGCTACCCAAGAATATCCTCCCGTACCCAACGACACCAATCAAACCCAGCCCTTCCCACTCATATATTTGTCCAATCTCTTTTTAAAGCTAACCAAGGTCCTAGCTTCGATCACCCTACTCGGAAGATTGTTCTGCGCATCCACAACTCTGTTCGAAAACCAGTACTTACCTATGTCCTCTCTAAATCTAAATTTATCCAAGTTAAATCCATTATTTCTGGTTCTTACCTAGTTCGACACCTTCACCTTTGTTTATGCCCATCATCCACTTATACACTTCAATGATATTTTCCCCCATTCTACGTCTCTCCAGAGAGTGGAGATTCAAGGCTCTAAGTCTATCTTCATAAGGGAGATTCCTTACACAGTAAATCATTTTAGTCATTCTTCTCTGTATGTTTTCCAATCTTCTCTGTATGTTCTCCAGTCTTCTCCGTATGTTCATCGCGAAGGAGATCCAGGGAAAACTCACCAGACTTAACACAGAAACTCTTCACAAGTGATAGTGCAAAATGTACCCATGTAATGCTGGATCTCTTGGTGATGAACAGGATTTAGCAAGCGCAGCAAGAAAGAGCTGACCAGGGAATAGCTCTGGTAGTTATACCTCGCCTTTCAGGTATAGCAGGAGAGCGCCTGAAGAATGTCTAGCATCCACAGAGCCTTCATCTGAGCTTCGTCATATTAGAGGCCCACGTTAGGCGATAATCACAGATCCTGCCCCCCCCCAAATAAAAAAAATGTCACCTGCTGCTGCTCACAGAGAAGGATCACACCACAGCGCAGCACCTGGGAACAGGCTTTCCAAGTTCGAGAAGATAAATTGAAAAGTCCACTCCACGAGCTTATCCACTGCCACCTGAAGTCGGTGAGAGGCCACCCCAGTAGTAGATACAGTACAATACACTACGAGATCAAGTGATATACAAGACCTGGGGGGGAGTTTTCGCCTATTTAAAAAAAACCACATTATTGTTTCCTAGGATAACAAACACTGTGCCTGGAAAGAGGCACAGGACAGTCTTTGTGAAGCGAAATAGTGCAATGAAAAATGTTACCAGACCTTCAATATAATTTCCTGCAATTGTTCCAGTCAATAATTGAATCTACATGCGCATATACGTTTTTATATTTTACTGCAATGCTTTAAAATCATGCAGATCAAATATAAACAACAACAGTGGAACGTAAACTATTCAAGCATAACAATAAAGCAGGAAATAGCCCAACAAAGCGGTGGAGTATGGAACAGAAGAGAGGTGAGCAGCACGACAGAATTAACCGGATAAAGGGGAACTGACCAAGGAAAAAAACAACGAATCCATTAGTAGAAGAGGAACTAAGCAGTCACCAGCAACGAAGAACGCGACAGCGGCATGAAAATGATCACAACTGAGAAACAATAAAAAGGAGAGAATGAGGAAAAGAAAGAATATTCGTATAGTAGCAGACAGAAAATCGTACAAGGCGGAACAAGAGGGAACAACGATAAGGACAGAAATGAAATGAAGAAACGGAAGGCAATAGTGAATGTAACGATAGATACAGACCCTAGTGAATGTAATGGTGGATACAGAAAAAACCATTGAGAATGGAATGATGAAAACAGAAGAGCATAGAGAATGCAATGTTGGACATGGGAACTCACGGAGAACAGAAATGGGCAGAAGGGAAACCATGGAGAGTGTAACAACGGAGAGGAAATTAACCTCGACAGAAATCTCCGGTCTGGGTTTCACGTTGCTCTCGTAATGACCATTTACGTAGGGAGTTTACACCAAATAGGCAACGCCAGGAGTATGGAATTACAGAGCGGCCAGGCCCGAAAGTGCCGCTTTGTAGGAACCAGGGTCGTCTAGTGCCACAAGAGCTGAAATTTACATCAGAACTGTTAGCCGTTCTTTGCGTGTGTGTTTACGTTTTACAGTCACAGTGTTTATAGTTTTGAGGTCATCACCTGGCACCATTAATCAGGTAGTTTATAAGTGTACATAAGGAGATTGAACGACGTACTGACTCAGTAAGAGAAGATCTTTCCTTCGATTCTCTTCAACTGCTCACTGAGCGCCGTGGAGCTCACACACCTTCCGTATTGACATAATAATAGTAATACGGGGTGTGATATCGTTCTTATTGCTATAATATTGTTAATACGGGAGTTATTTACGTACGTTCAGCACGACTGGATGATTCAGTAGATGGAGTGGTGGAGGATCTAGCCTCCATCCACTCTCCTCGGTCTTGGACCAGTCTGGCTCTTGGTAAGAACAACCAATACCTTCCGTAAATCACTTACCCCCCCCTCCCCCGGGAGAAAGTGATTTACTTTTCCCAGGGGATAAGTCGAAGCGTCTCGCACAGGAGAGAGGATCGAGCTTTCAAAAATATCCTTTCGAAACTAATGACCCACCGTCATTCAGCACCCCTTAAAAAATACTTCATAACGCATCTCAAAAAACAGTACGTTTCGAACGTGGACTCACGTGTGATACCGGACGTAAGGGGTATGTCCTATGAGGAGGACAAGGAATATGGGGGACATGATAACGACGTATAAAATACTGAGAGGAATTGACAAGGTGGAAAGGGATAAATGTTTCAGAGATAGGACACAGCAACAAGGGGCCACAACTGGAAGTTGAAAGCCCAGATGAGTTACAGGAATGTTAGGAAGTATTTCTTCAGTCACAGAGTTGTCAGAAAGTGGAGCATTCTAGAGATTGATGTAGTGGAGGAAGGATCCATACACAACTTTAAGAAGAGGCACGATAAAGCTCTTGAAGCAGGAAGAGAGTAGACCTAGTAGCGACCAGCGAAGAGGCGGGAGCCAGGAGCCGTGACTCGACCCTTGCAACCACAAGTAGGTGAGTACATATATTCTACTCACTCAACAGCCTGGTTTACCACAATAACAGCCAGAGTTTATGAGAAGCACTGCTCTATCAGTGTGGACAGATGTAGCACCTGACTCACACTACGTCACACTACGTCAATTGGGTACGACAGCGTACCGAGTGCACGAGGGTCGTTATGGTAGCA
>NC_091300.1:9948666-9963666 GCF_038502225.1 Cherax quadricarinatus
TCTGCATTACCACACCTGAAACGTCATCCCATCCTCACTACACCTTCATCGCCAAACCTGTACCACCATCCGAGGGTCATCACACCTGCATCACCACCCCAGACTCACTATACTTGTGTCACCACACCTGGATCACCACCCTAACCTCACCACACCTGCATCATCACCCCAGGCTCACCACACCTGCATCATCACCCCAGCCTCACCACACCTGCATCATCACCCCAGCCTCACCACACCTGCATCATCACCCCAGCCTCACCACACCTGCATCATTACCCCAGGCTCACCACAACTGCATCATCACCCCAGGCTCACCACACCTGCATCATCACCCCAGCCTCACCACACCTGCATCATCACCCCAGGTTCACCACACCTGCATCATCACCCCAGGCTCACCACACCTGTATCATCACCCCAGCCTCACCACACCTGCATCATCACCCCAGCCTCACCACACCTGCATCACCACACCTACATCATCACCCCAGCATCACCACACCTGCATCACCACGCCTGCATCATCACCTCAGCCTCACCACACCTGCATCACCACACCTGCATCACCACGCCTGCATCATCACCTCAGCCTCACCACACCTGCATCACCACGCCTACATCATCACCCCAGCCTCACCACACCTGCATCACCACGCCTGCATCA
Organism: Cherax quadricarinatus; assembly: GCF_038502225.1. Lineage (NCBI taxonomy): Eukaryota > Metazoa > Arthropoda > Malacostraca > Decapoda > Parastacidae > Cherax > Cherax quadricarinatus. The sequence continues at coordinate 9,949,334 of NC_091300.1, forward strand.
TCACCTCAGCCTCACCACACCTGCATCACCACGCCTACATCATCACCCCAGCCTCACCACTCCTGCATCACCACGCCTGCATCATCACCTCAGCCTCACCACACCTGCATCACCACACCTGCATCATCACCCCAGCCTCACCACACCTGCATCACCACGCCTGCATCATCACCTCAGCCTCACCACACCTGCATCACCACACCTGCACAGAGCGTTTGTTTACTTTAGTTGAAAGGCTTTAAACCCCATTAATCATCCAACCAAATATTTCCCCAAATCCCCACCACCTGGACCCACCACCTGGACCCACCACCTGGACCCACCACCTAGACCCACCACCTAGACCCACCACCTGGACCCACCACCTAGACCCACCACCTAGACCCACCACCTGGACCCACCACCTAGACCCACCACCTAGACCCACCACCTGGACCCACCACCTAGACCCACCACCTGAACCCACCACCTAGATCCACCACCTGGACCCACCACCTAGACCCACCACCTGGACCCACCACCTGGACCCACCACCTAGACCCACCACCTAGACCCACCACCTGGACCCACCACCTAGACCCACCACCTGGACCCACCACCTGGACCCACCACCTGGACCCACCACCTAGACCCACCACCTAGACCCACCACCTAGACCCACCACCTGGACCCACCACCTAGACCCACCACCTGGACCCACCACCTGGACCCACCACCTAGACCCACCACCTAGACCCACCACCTAGACCCACCACCTAGACCCACCACCTGGACCCACTACCTAGACCCACCACCTGGACCCACCACCAGGACCCACCACCTAGATCCACCACCTGGACCCACCACCTAGACCCACCACCTGGACCCACCACCTGGACCCACCACCTAGACCCACCACCTGGACCCACCACCTAGACCCACCACCTGGACCCACCACCTGGACCCACCACCTAGACCAACCACCTAGAACCACCATCTAGACCCACCACCTAGACCCACCACCTGGACCCACTACCTAGACCCACCACCTAGACCCACCACCTGAACCCACCACCTAGATCCACCACCTGGACCCACCACCTAGACCCACCACCTGGACCCACCACCTGGACCCACCACCTAGACCCACCACCTGGACCCACCACCTAGACCCACCACCTGGACCCACCACCTGGACCCACCACCTAGACCCACCACCTAGACCCACCACCTAGACCCACCACCTAGACCCACCACCTGGACCCACTACCTAGACCCACCACCTGGACCCACCACCTGGACCCACCACCTAGACCCACCACCTGGACCCACCATCTAGAGTTTTCTAGACCCACCACCTCGACTTACCACCCCGATCAAGCCAATGATGATCCTTTTTAAATCACTTATTCTTTCTAGGCTGGAATACTGCTGTACATTAACATCCCCATTCAAGGCAGACGAAATTGCAGAGTTAGAGAATGTACAGAGAACCTTTACTGCACGTATAAGTTCCATCAAACACCTTAACTACTGGGAGCGCCTGGAAGCACTTGACTTGTACTCACTAGAGCGCAGGCGAGAGAGATATATCATAATCTACACCTGGAAGATTCTGGAGGGACTGGTCCCTAATATGCACACAGCAATCACTCCATACGAAAGCAAAAGACTTGGCAGGCGATGCAACATACCCCCAGTGAAAAGTAGGGGCATCACTGGTACACTAAGAGAAAACACAATAAGTGTCCGGGGCCCAAGACTGTTCAACAGCCTCCCACCAGCAATAAGGGGCATTACGGGAAGACCCCTGGTTGTCTACAAGAGGGAGCTGGACAGATACCTAAAGACGGTGCCGGATCAGCCGGGCTGTGGTTCGTACGTTGGATTACGTGCCGCCAGCAGTAACAGCCTCGTTGATCAGGCCCTGATCCACCGGGAGGCCTGGTCGTGGACCGGGCCGCAGGGACGTTGATCCCCGGAATGCCCTCCAGGTAGACTCCAGGTAGGTAGACCCCGACCAACCACCCTGACCAACCACCTAGACTCACCACCCCGAACCATCACCCGGACTCACAACCTCGACCCACCAACTCGACCCAAAACCTCGACCCACCACCTCAATTCACCATCTTGACCAACCACCCCGACCTACCACCCCGACCAATAATCCCTCATCCCCAACTCCCCAACCAACACCCTTCAGGTTTTGAGAGAAGCACCCCAATTCTCCCCTCCCCACCCAGTCCTACCTACCTCAACCTTTTATCCACACTCCCTTCTCCCACTCCAAGACCACCCCACCACCCCTATCCCCTCATCTCCAGTCATCTCTCGTTCTTATCCCTCTTTTCCCCTCCCGACGAGGAAGAGTATGCGAGAGTATATATATATATATACATATATATATATATATATATATATATATATATATATATATATATATATATATATATATATATATATATATATATATATATGCATGCCATAATCGCGAATAAGCGATACAAAATGCAAAACAACCACGGGGGAAATTGGATGATAGATCTAGGCCTTTCATGTTGCAATTAACACATCATCAGGAGCTTGCAATGTTGCAGAAATGAGTAGGAAGTCCAGGAAGAACCATTCAAGATGCAAAGTAAGTAAAGTAACGTAAGGTAAACCACCATACTTACATACACAATACAACATACTTACATACACAATACACCATACTTACATACACAATACACCATACTTACATACACAATACACCATACTTACATACACAATACAACATACTTACATACACAATACACCATACTTACATACACAATACACCATACTTACATACACAATACACCATACTTACATACACAATACACCATACTTACATACACAATACACCATACCTACATACACAATACACCATACTTACATACACAATACACCATACCTACATACACAATACACCATACTTACATACACAATACACCATACCTACATACACAATACACCATATCTACATACACAATACACCATACCTACATACACAATACACCATACCTACATACACAATACACCATACATACACAATACACCATACTTACATACACAATACAACATACATACACAATACAACATACTTACATACACAATACAACATACTTACATACACAATACACCATACTTACACTTTCCTACTCAAACAATTAGAATTTCCCTCCGGTGATTTACCGTCTCACTCTCGTTAAATATTTTTTAATGGGAAGTTTAAATCACATCACATAAAATACTTCTGAATATGTTGTTTATGTTGTTTATGTTGTTTATGTTGCTTATGTTGTTTATGTTGTTTATGTTGTTTATGTTGTTTATGTTGTTTATGCTGTTTATGTTGTTTATGTTGTTTATGTTGTTTATATTGTTTATGCTGTTTATGTTGTTTATGTTGTTTATGTTGTTTATGTTGTTTATGTTGTTTATGTTTATGTTGTTTATATTGTTTATGCTGTTTATGTTGTTTATGTTGTTTATGTTGTTTATGTTTATGTTGTTTATATTGTTTATGCTGTTTATGTTGTTTATGTTGTTTATGTTGTTTATGTTTATGTTGTTTATGTTTATGTTATTTATGTTGTTTTTGTTGTTTATGCTGTTTATGTTGTTTATGTTTATGTTGTTTATGTTATTTATGTTTATGTTGTTTATGTTGTTTATGCTGTTTATGTTGTTTATGTTGTTTATGTTGTTTATGTTGTTTATGCTGTTTATGTTGTTTATGTTGTTTATGTTGTTTATGTTGTTTATGCTGTTTATGTTGTTTATGTTGTTTATGCTGTTTATGTTGTTTATGTTGTTTATGTTGTTTATGTTGTTTATGTTGTTTATGTTGTTTATGTTGTTTATGCTGTTTATGTTGTTTATGTTGTTTATGTTGTTTATGTTTATGTTGTTTATGTTGTTTATGTTTATGTTGTTTATGTTGTTTATGTTGTTTATGTTTATGTTGTTTATGTTGTTTATGTTTATGTTGTTTATGTTTATGTTGTTTATGTTGTTTATGTTGTTTATGTTTATGTTGTTTATGTTGTTTATGTTTATGTTGTTTATGTTGTTTATGTTTATGTTGTTTATGTTTATGTTGTTTATGTTTATGTTGTTTATGTTGTTTATGTTGTTTATGTTTATGTTGTTTATGTTGTTTATGTTTATGTTGTTTATGTTTATGTTGTTTATGTTGTTTATATTGTTTATGTTTATGTTGTTTATGTTGTTTGGAAGGTACAGTAGGTGGAGGAAATATGTACTACGTTGTTTTGTACTCACCTAGTTGTGGTTGCGGGGGTCGATTCACAGCTCCTGGCCCCGCCTCTTCAACTGGCCGCCACCCGGTCACTCTTCCCGCTCCATGTGTGTGTGTGTGTGTGTGTGTGTGTGTGTGTGTGTGTGTGTGTGTGTGTGTGTGTGTGTGTGTGTGTGTGTGTGTGTGTGTGTGTGTGTGTGTGTGTGTGTGTGTGTGTGTGTGTGTGTGTGTGTGTGTGTGTGTGTGTGTGTGTGTGTGTGTGTGTGTGTGTGTGTGTGTGTGTGAGGTAGGTGACTTGTGCGGTGTAATGTGGAGGTTGGGAGGGGGAGGGTGAAGGTGGGGGGGAGGGATCAGGTGAAGGGGTGAGATGTCGGTGGGGAGGGGGGAGTGTATGTGTGAGTCTGGATGTGTGTGTGTGGGTGTGTGTGTGTGTGTGTGTGTGTGTGTGTGTGTGAGGTAGGTGACTTGTGCGGTGTAATGTGGAGGTTGGGAGGGGGAGGGTGAAGGTGGGGGGGGAGGGATCAGGTGAAGGGGTGAGATGTCGGTGGGGAGGGGGGAGTGTTTGTGTGAGTCTGGATGTGTGTGTGTGTGTGTGTGTGTGTGTGTGTGTGTGTGTGTGTGTGTGTGTGTGTAAGTGCCTGCACTAGCGTAATCCACTTAAAAACAACTCCACACATATACATATACAACACATACTCCCACCAGTCTGGCTCTCCCCACCACTTATATTCGTCGCTCCATTAACGTAAAAAATAAAAAGCTTATTAAAACGGACACCTACGGATAATTGTCTAATTATCCTGATTATCGACGTACCTTCCGAGAAGACGATAATCAGCACTGCTGATGATGGCGCCATCACCTGGTCAATTATACATTATGAACCACGTTAAGCGTAACCGAATAATGCAGCATATATATATATATATATATATATATATATATATATATATATATATATATATATATATATATATATATATATATATATATATATATATATATATATATATATATATATATATATGTCGTGCCGAATAGGCAGAACTTGCGATCTTGGCTTAAATAGCAACGTTCATCTTGCCATATAGGACAAGTGAAAATTTGTGTGTGTAATAATTTCGCCAAAATCATTCTGAACATAACGAAAAAAATATATTTCACAGTGTTTGTTTAGTATTAAATTACTGTAAACAAATCTAAAATATATTTAGTTGGGTTAGGCTAAAATAAATAGCGCTTGTTATAATAAGGTTAGGTAAGTTTTCTAAGTTCCTTTTGGTGCAAACTTATAAATTATTACATCAACATTAATGAAAAAAATATATCTTCAAACGTATTAGAGAAAAGTTCAGAAAGGACTTAATTTTAAATGAGTTCTTGCTAATTGACCAGTTTTACATATTCGGCACGACATATATATATATATTTTTATTATCACACTGGCCGATTCCCACCAAGGCAGGGTGGCCCGAAAAAGAAAAACTTTCACCATCATTCACTCAGTCACTGTCTTGCCAGAAGGGTGCTTTACACTACAGTTTTTAAACTGCAACATTAACACCCCTCCTTCAGAGTGCAGGCACTGTACTTCCCATCTCCAGGACTCAAGTCCGGCCTGCCGGTTTCCCTGAACCCCTTCATAAATGTTACTTTGCTCACACTCCAACAGCACGTCAAGTATTAAAAACCATTTGTCTCCATTCACTCCTATCAAACACGCTCACGCATGCCTGCTGGAAGTCCAAGCCCCTCGCACACAAAACCTCCTTTACCCCCCCCCTCCAACCCTTCCTAGGCCGACCCCTACCCCGCCTTCCTTCCACTACAGACTGATACACTCTTGAAGTCATTCTGTTTCGCTTCATTCTCTCTACATGTCCGAACCACCTCAACAACCCTTCCTCAGCCCTCTGGACAACAGTTTTGGTAATCCCGCACCTCCTCCTAACTTCCAAACTACGAATTCTCTGCATTATATTCACACCACACATTGCCCTCAGACATGACATCTCCACTGCCTCCAGCCTTCTCCTCGCTGCAACATTCATCACCCACGCTTCACACCCATATAAGAGCGTTGGTAAAACTATACTCTCATACATTCCCCTCTTTGCCTCCAAGGACAAAGTTCTTTGTCTCCACAGACTCCTAAGTGCACCACTCACGCTTTTTCCCTCATCAATTCTATGATTTACCTCATCTTTCATAGACCCATCCGCTGACACGTCCACTCCCAAATATCTGAATACGTTCACCTCCTCCATACTCTCTCCCTCCAATCTGATATTCAATCTTTCATCACCTAATCTTTTTGTTATCCTCATAACCTTACTCTTTCCTGTATTCACCTTTAATTTTCTTCTTTTGCACACCCTACCAAATTCATCCACCAATCTCTGCAGCTTCTCTTCAGAATCTCCCAAAAGCACAGTGTCATCAGCAAAGAGCAGCTGTGACAACTCCCACTTTGTGTGTGATTCTTTATCTTTTAACTCCACGCCTCTTGCCAAGACCCTCGCATTTACTTCTCTTACAACCCCATCTATAAATATATTAAACAACCACGGTGACATCACACATCCTTGTCTAAGGCCTACTTTTACTGGGAAAAAATTTCCCTCTTTCCTACATACTCTAACTATCCTCGTAAAAACTCTTCACTGCTTTCAGTAACCTACCTCCTACACCATACACTTGCAACATCTGCCACATTGCCCCCCTATCCACCCTGTCATACGCCTTTTCCAAATCCATAAATGCCACAAAGACCTCTTTAGCCTTATCTAAATACTGTTCACTTATATGTTTCACTGTAAACACCTGGTCCACACACCCCCTACCTTTCCTAAAGCCTCCTTGTTCATCAGCTATCCTATTCTCCGTCTTACTCTTAATTCTTTCAATTATAACTCTACCATACACTTTACCAGGTACACTCAACAGACTTATCCCCCTATAATTTTTGCACTCTCTTTTATTCCCTTTGCCTTTATACAAAGGAACTATGCATGCTCTCTGCCAATCACTAGGTACCTTACCCTCTTCCATACATTTATTAAATAATTGCACCAACCACTCCAAAACTATATCCCCACCTGCTTTTAACATTTCTATCTTTATCCCATCAATCCCGGCTGCCTTACCCCCTTTCATTTTACCTACTGCCTCACGAACTTCCCCCACACTCACAACTGGCTCTTCCTCACTCCTACAAGATGTTATTCCTCCCTGCCCTATACACGAAATCACAGCCCCCCTATCTTCATCAACATTTAACAATTCCTCAAAATATTCCCTCCATCTTCCCAATACCTCTAACTCTCCATTTAATAACTCTCCTCTCCTATTTTTAACTGACAAATCCATTTGTTCTCTAGGCTTTCTTAACTTGTTAATCTCACTCCAAAACTTTTTCTTATTTTCAACAAAATTTGTTGATAACATCTCACCCACTCTCTCATTTGCTCTCTTTTTACATTGCTTCACCACTCTCTTAACCTCTCTCTTTTTCTCCATATACTCTTCCCTCCTTGCATCACTTCTACTTTGTAAAAACTTCTCATATGCTAACTTTTTCTCCCTTACTACTCTCTTTACATCATCATTCCACCAATCGCTCCTCTTCCCTCCTGCACCCACTTTCCTGTAACCACAAACTTCTGCTGAACACTCTAACACTACATTTTTAAACCTACCCCATACCTCTTCGACCCCATTGCCTATGCTCTCATTAGCCCATCTATCCTCCAATAGCTGTTTATATCTTACCCTAACTGCCTCCTCTTTTAGTTTATAAACCTTCACCTCTCTCTTCCCTGATGCTTCTATTCTCCTTGTATCCCATCTACCTTTTACTCTCAGTGTAGCTACAACTAGAAAGTGATCTGATATATCTGTGGCCCCTCTATAAACATGTACATCCTGAAGTCTACTCAACAGTCTTTTATCTACCAATACATAATCCAACAAACTACTGTCATTTCGCCCTACATCATATCGTGTATACTTATTTATCCTCTTTTTCTTAAAATATGTATTACCTATAACTAAACCCCTTTCTATACAAAGTTCAATCAAAGGGCTCCCATTATCATTTACACCTGGCACCCCAAACTTACCTACCACACCCTCTCTAAAAGTTTCTCCTACTTTAGCATTCAGGTCCCCTACCACAATTACTCTCTCACTTGGTTCAAAGGCTCCTATACATTCACTTAACATCTCCCAAAATCTCTCTCTCTCCTCTGCATTCCTCTCTTCTCCAGGTGCATACACGCTTATTATGACCCACTTCTCGCATCCAACCTTTACTTTAATCCACATAATTCTTGAATTTACACATTCATATTCTCTTTTCTCCTTCCATAACTGATCATTTAACATTACTGCTACCCCTTCCTTTGCTCTAACTCTCTCAGATACTCCAGATTTAATCCCATTTATTTCCCCCCACTGAAACTCTCCTACCCCCTTCAGCTTTGTTTCGCTTAGGGCCAGGACATCCAACTTCTTTTCATTCATAACATCAGCAATAATCTGTTTCTTGTCATCCACACTACATCCACACACATTTAAGCATCCCAGTTTTATAAAGTTTTTCTTCTTCTCTTTTTTAGTAAATGTATACAGTAGAAGGGGTTACTAACCCATTGCTCCCGGCATTTTAGTCGCCTCATACGACACGCATGGCTTACGGAGGAAAGATTCTTTTCCACTTCCCCATGGACAATAGAAGAAATAAAAAAGAACAAGAGCTATTTAGAAAAAGGAGAAAAACCTAGATGTATGTATATATATATATATGCATGTGCGTGTCTGTGAAGTGTGACCAAAGTGTAAGTAGGAGTAGCAAGATATCCCTGTTATCTAGCGTGTTTATGAGACAGAAAAAGAAACCAGCAATCCTACCATCATGCAAAACAGTTACAGGCTTTTGTTTCACAGTCATCTGGCAGGACGGTAGTACTTCCCTGGGTGGTTGCTGTCTACCAACCTACTACCTATATACATATATACATATATATATATACATATATATATATATACATATAAATATATATACATATATATATATATGTTAACACGTCGGTCGTTTCCCACCGAGGCAGGGTGACCCAACAAGAAAGAAAAAAAGCTTTCATCATTCAACACTTTCACCATCACTCATACATAATCACTGTCTTTGCAGAGGCTCTCAGATACGACAGTTAAGATGCCTCTCCAAACTGTCAATATCCCAATCCCTCCTTTAAGTGCAGGCATTGCACTTCCCATTTCCAGGACTCAAGTCAAGCTAACCGGCTTCCCGGAATCCCTTCACAAAATATTACCCTGCTCAGACTCCAACAGCTCGTCAGGTCCCAAAAAGCATTCCTCTCCACAACCTCCTCGCTGCAGCATTTACAACCTAAGCTTCACACACATATAAGAGTGTTGGTACTGCTATACTTTTATACATTATTTCTTTGCCTTCATAGATAATGTTTTCTATCTCCACAAATACCTCAACGCACCACTCACATTTTTTTTTTTTCATCAATTCTATGATTAACCTCACCCTTCGTAAATCCATCCATTGACAGGTCAACTCCCAAATATCTGAAAACATTCACTTCTTCCATACTCCTCTCCAATGTGATATCCAATTTTTCTTTATCTATATCATTTGATACCCTCATCACCTTACTCTTATCTACGTTCACTTTCAACTTTCTACCTTTACACACCCAAACTTGTCCACTAACTTTGCAACTTTTCTTTAGAAACTCCCAAAAGCACAGTATCATCAGCAAATGTAACTGTGTCAACTCCCATTTTGTATTTGATTCCCCATAATTTAATCCCACCCCTCTCCCCAACACCTTAGCATTTACTTCTTTTACAACCCCATCTATAAACTACTACTACTGCTACTACTACTATTACTACTACTACTACTACTACTACCATTACTACTACTACTACTACTACTACTACCATTACTACTACTACTACTACTACTACTACCATTACTACTACTAATACTACTGTTACCACTAATACTACTATTACCACTGCTACTGCTACTACCGCTGCTACTGCTGGTATATGTTGTGTCTATTTTACAGTGGTACTGACGTAGCATACCTGAGAATGGTAAAATTACTGTACTACGACTCCGGTTGGAGCGTCCTCGCGCTCCTAACTGTAAAACATTTACAAGCTTGTAAACATGTAATACCCAGGTTTACGAGTGAAATCTGAGTTGCACTAGGTGTTACCTGGTTTGTGAAGGAAGGCACGCTGCAGGACATGCTTTTACCGCTCTGTGTAGAGCTTTGCCAAATCACCAAGAACAAGAAAGGCACAATACCGTGACTCGAACAATACACACATAACCCGCACATTGGAGAGAGAAGCTTACCGCGACGTTTCGGTCCGACTTAGACCATTTACAAAGTCACACTAACAAAAAAATGTGTTAGTGTGACTTTGTAAATGGTCCAAGTCGGACCGAAACGTCGTCGTAAGCTCCTTTCTCCTATGTGCGGGTTGTGTATTGTTTATCAAACCATGACCTGATAAACCTCTGCATAGGATATATACACTGCGAGGTGTATGTCTCTCAGTGTATAAGTTCCGAGAGCTTTCATTTTAGTGGTGAACAGGTGACAGGCAACCTTAAAGACCTTTGTATAATCGATAGACTTCAAGGCACATTAATCAACTAACCAACACTATGAACAGAGCGAAACGTTGTTCCAGTAAGGTGTATTCCTTAACGTGTGTGTGTGTGTTGTCTTCACTGTTGTCGGCAGTATGCGACATTTCGATCCTACTGTCTCGTTACATTGTTCTTCTAGCAACGATAAAGTGTGAAACTTTGTGTGTTGTATCTTTCTTTAAGGTTCCAGATCCTCGTGGTTACCAGGATCTTTAAGGCTCTAGATCCTCGTGGTCACCAGGATCTTTAATGCTCCAGATCCTCGTGGTCACCAGGATCTTTAAGGTTCCAGATCCTCGTGGTCACCAGGATCTTCAAGGCCCCAGATCCTCGTGGTTACCAGGATCTTTAAGGCTCTAGATCCTCGTGGTCACCAGGATCTTTAATGCTCCAGATCCTCGTGGTCACCAGGATCTTTAAGGTTCCAGATCCTCGTGGTCGCCAGGATCTTTAAGGTCCCAGATCCTCGTGGTTACCAGGATCTTTAAGACTCCAGATCCTCGTTATCACCAGGATCTTTAAGGTTCCAGATCCTCGTTATCACCAGGATCTTTAAGGTTCCAGATCCTCGTTATCACCAGGATCTTTAAGACTCCAGATCCTCGTTATCACCAGGATCTTTAAGGTTCCAGATCCTCGTTATCACCAGGATCTTTAAGGTTCCAGATCCTCGTGGTTACCAGGATCTTTAAGACTCCAGATCCTCGTGGTCACCAGGATCTTTAAGGCTCCAGATCTTCGTGGTCACCAGGAACTTTAAGGTTGCAGTTCCTCGTGGTCACCAGGATCTTTAAGACTCCAGATCCTCGTGGTCACCAGGATCTTTAAGGTTGCAGTTCCTCGTGGTCACCAGGATCTAAAAATTTAAAGTTGCATATAGTCCAGCATCTTCCAGCATCAGCATCGTCATCTCCCAACTTCACAACTGGTTTTTACGTCTTTCTCACACCATGAACATAAAAAACTTTTCTTGGCCCACTTACTCCAACCAAAACATTCACAAAAATTTCTTTCTAATATATTTACTTGATTCGTTACCTGGTGTGGGTGTGGTTCCTGTGGAAGGTCTCGGGACTAGATTAGCGAACGGAGGATCGAGCCTACGTTATTTCCTTAGAGGATTTTGATTATTTATATATGGCCTTGGACAGCTTGTTAGGCAAGAAGGAACAAACTGGATAAAGTGAGATGTGTCAGAGAGGACTATAATCCCTTGACGACCAGGCCTAAGCCACTACTCTTTTTGGACGACTAGGCTAGCACCACCCGCTTTAAACGAATAATTATAGCCTCCCTTTATTAATGACTAGATCTAAATCACCTTCATTAAGGGCAAGCACCAAACCACCTCCTCTTCTAACTACCAAGCCGACACCATCCCTCTATTAACGACCATAACTACACCACTGTTTTCTAACTACCAGGCCGACACCATCTCACTTGGTTTTAACAAACTTCAGACTGAGGTATAAAAAGTGATGAGAAAATCACGAAAATAAATCATCACATGAAAAAGCTTGACGATAACAGAATAATAACAAAAAAAAGCACAATACCGTGACTGGAACGATACACAAATAACCCACACATAGAAGAGAGAAGCTTACGACGACGTTTCGGTCCGACTTGGACCATTTATACAAAGTGTGGCTTCGTAAACGGTCCAAGTCGGACCGAAACGTCGTCGCAAGCTCCTCTCTTCTACATGCGGGTTATCTGTATAACAGAATGATGGAGGAGTCAGCGTAACACTGGATCCTACACTCTTACATTATAATTATATTACGTTATATATAAGTTGCATTATATTAATGGATGACAAATAAATTTACACATTTTCAGCATCTATCTTCTCACTGTTTTTACACAAAAGGATACAAACGAAATCCAAGAAATAAATAATTATACAAGCGATGACGGAAATGAATTATGTAATATCGAAGTCACCTGTGACATGATCCTCAGATAACTAGACTGAAGCCATGCAAGTCACCGGGCTCTAATGAGCTGTTTTCAAGGGCTCTCAAGGAATGTAAGGGGGACCTTAGCAAACCATTAGCTAGTCCCTTCAATAGATCACTACAGACGGGTATCGCAACGACTAATTGGAAAATGGCAGGTGTAACTCAAAAAGGATTGTGGGTATCCTTCAACAAGCAGACGGCATCCGATCTTTCTGATCCTTTGACAAATAATGCAACTAGATTTGGTTGTCGTTTACTACATCCTACATTTAAAAGTGACATCTGATCCCCTTATACATGGAAGCCATGAACAGCAACCGGTAAAATAATAGAATCTGAACCCCTTGTATATGAGAGCCAGGCACTAAATCCCGTGAAATATGAGTGGCTGATCCCATATGTATGAAAGTCATGGACTACATGTTGCAAAATAATGGCATCTGATCCCATTGTACCCTGAACCCAGCCTAAGCTAGACTCCTTAGTAGAGGGTTTTGATTCTGTTATATATATGTCGTGCCGATTAGGTAAAATTGATCAATTAGCAAGAACTCATTTAAAATTAAGTCCTTTCTAAAATTTTCTCTTATACATTTAAACCCCTCAAGGAAGGTTCCTTGATGTTGGTGAGGGGCTCTTGATTTAGGGAATTGGATCTGTGCTCCAGTTCCCCGAATTAAGCCTGAATGCCTTCCACATCCCCCCCCCAGGCGCTGTATAATCCTCCGGGTTTAGCGCTTCCCCCTTGATTATAATAATTATACATTTAAAGATACATTTTTTTTCATTTATGTTAATGTATAAATTAATAATTTTGTACCAAAAGAACCTTAGAAAACTTACCTAACTTTATTATAACAAGCGTAATTTAATTTAGCCTAATCCAACTAAATATATTTTTGATAAGTTTACAATAATTTAATACTAAACAAACACAATGAAATATATTTTTTTCTCGTTAGGTTCAGAATGTTTTTTGCGAAATTATTGCATACACAAATTTTCGCTTCCCTTATTTGGCATGAAAGGCGTTGCTATTTAAGCCAAAATCGCAGGTTTTACCTATTCGGCACGACATATATATTATATATATATATATATATATTATATATATATATTATATATATATATATATATTATATATATATATATATATATATATATATATATATATATATATATATATATATTATATATATATATATATATATATATATATATATATATATATATTATATATATATATATATATATATATATATATATATATATATATATATATATATATATATATATATATATATATATATATATATATATATATATATAGATAGATAGATATATATATATATATAAGTAGATGGTGCTGGACACCCACAATATACGACCAGGATCC
>NC_091300.1:9968666-9973666 GCF_038502225.1 Cherax quadricarinatus
AAAACTTTCTCTCCACCTCAGCAACTACATCAACGATCAAGATACAACTGAGAGGATCTTGACGATCTTATTAAGCCTATATCACAGCACGTAAATAAATAAGGAGGTGGAATTATAATAGGAACTCGGTGTAAATGAAAAAATCACGGAAGTTTTCTGCACGAAGAAAAAAAACACTTGGTGTTGCATACACGAGCTCTTGGTAGCTGAGGCCTCACGGATTTATGATAATAGCGGCCAGTGCAGCTGACACCAGGCTCATGTGGCAGCTGGGGTGGTAGAAGTAGTAGTAGTAGTAGTAGTAGTAGTAGTAGTAATAGTAGCTGTCAGTCCTTGTAGACGTGGAAGCCTCACAGCTGCTAAGGAAAAACTTCGTTGCTTCTGAGAACTTGACAACACAGCGCGGATCCACTCTGAAAGGAAGAGATACAAAGTCAGTATTTTGAAAAATTTAATGCACCGTAAAGTTAAATATGACGTGGGCATTAATTATGGGCTCCAATAATGGTATATCAATAAATCTGACACACGTACAACGTTTCGCTCTCCAGGAGGTTTGTCAATCCAATAGAGTGAATTTTTTTTTTTTATTGAGAGCATATCTTGTACAGACATAATACACACACATATATATATATATATATATATATATATATATATATATATATATATATATATATATATATATATATATATATATATATATATATATATATATATATATATAGTATAACACTGTTGAGAACAATAGGTACATACACAAGAACATATCTTGTACAGACATAATAGAGTGAAATTAAAGATTCAAAAGGTAGCACACAAGTCTATTTTACACATCTGTTTGTGTTATAAACCTTGTGTGATACATTAGCAGATGTGTAGTCACTGGTGTGAGGCCGACTCACTACTACTTTCTTGCTTAAGGTTCTTCAACAGTGCTGTTATTATCATTGCTAAACTGTCTCCAGGAACACCTTGGAGGCAAACACTCACAGTTATTCCCGTGGTATCCTGAGCACCAGAAACACCTACGCCCGGAAAGTCGTCAGTTTTATGGAGAGGGAAAACACAGAGACAGGAGAGCAGCGGTGCGCACCCCGAGCGTAGGAGGGTACTAAGGGAATTATGGCTCAAACTAAAAGAGATCTCAGATGATCTGGCTACGTTACAGAAAATACCGAAGCAGCTCAACTGGAGTAGCCGCTTGCCAATATGCTCCTATTATATGAGATCTAGCTCGCGTATGTCCGAAGCCTAATAAAAAAAAATTCGTGTGAAACGTGCAGGCTCGACCCTACGGTCCTTTATAAGGAACTTAACTCTATGACCTCAAAGACAAGAGAGGAGTGTACAGCGACCCGGCCGCATGAACGGGTCAAAGCAATGTAAGCGTGTGAAACACTGGAGGATATGAATCTCCATAGGGTACTTGATCCTGTAAACTGGAGACTGGAGAGAATAGTGACCCTGTCGTAACAATGCAACGACTCACCAGGCGTGTGAAACACACGCATCAGAGAAACTTGTGGCAGTAAATGAAGTTTTTGAAATGAATACAAAATCTACACATATGAGCGGCGTATACATAGTGGTCCCCGAGAGCCTGGTCAGGTGAGCAGCGGGGTCGTCGCGGAGTACTGCAGTAGACCCTGAGAACTGGCAGCTTCGTAGAGGACCACTGCAGTCAGCAGGTCGTGTGTTCATGGCTCATTACAACCCAAGGAGCTTCGTATCTTCAAGATCTATGATTCCCAACTGGGAGATCGCGGACTCCTGGGGGTGAGGTTGTTGAATCATTCCCAGGAGTCTGCCAACCTTCTCACTGCTTATTAATTATAATAACGAAGCGGGAAATTACGAGTATCAGCATGTGGGGGGGGGGGGGTCAGAGTAATTTGATGAGGTTATCATGAGTTTCCCTTATAATAACAACAACAACAACCATAATAATAATAATAATAATAATAATAATAATAATAATAATAATAATAATATAACAATAATAACATTAATAGTAATAATATAATAATAATAATTATAATAATAATAATAATAATAATAATAATAATAATAATAATAATAATAATAATAATAATATAACAATAATAACATTAATAGTAATAATAATAATAATAATAATAATGTAATAAAGTTGGTAGAATTACCGACAATATGTAAAGTAAAAGGACACAAGTGCAACTAATGTGACATTTATTGTGGCAACGTTTCGCTCTCCAGGAGCTTTATCAAGCCATTACAAACAATACATGGACACAGAGGGTATATAAAGGCTCAGAGTGAGGTGAATACTAGTGAAGTACCATTTCGATGTTCACTAGTGGTAGTAGTAGTGGTAGTGACAAAAGCAATTAATTCGTACATGAGTAAAAGGATATAAAAGCTAATACTTGGGTAACATAAAAATAGGTTGGACAAATATAAACTGGAATGAGGCAGGTTGTTTCAGTGTTCACTCTCTGTGCTTTGTGTAGTATAACAGGAGAGACTATGTGATGGCAGGGTTTACTGTTTTCAGGAGGATTCTTGCTAAGACTTCGGAGATGGTGAAGCTGCCGTTGTTTTGTTTAATTGTATTCGAAACAGCGATCAGTGCTGATTCAAGGCACTTGCGTGTGCGGAAATTAGTTTCTTTTATCACTAATTGGGCGTCTCTGAATTTCATAAGATGATTGGTGGAATTTCGGTGTTGTACACAGAAATTAATTGCTTTTGTCACTACCACTACTACTACCACTAGTGAACATCGAAATGGTACCTCACTAGTATTCACCTCACTCTGAGCCTTTATATACCCTCTGTGTCCATGTATTGTTTGTAATGGCTTGATAAAGCTCCTGGAGAGCGAAACGTTGCCACAATAAATGTCACATTAGTTGCACTTGTGTCCTTTTACAATAATAATAATAATAATAATAATAATAATAATAATAATAATAATAATAAAATAAATATAATAATAATAATAATATTATTATTATTATTATTGCTGTTATTGTTATTATTATTATCATTATTAAAAACACAAGCAGTAAACCCATATGGGTCATATAGTACTAAAAAAAGCAAAAATTCTTCAAATCAACCCTCCCTTCCCCCTTTTTTTTATAAAATAACATGGCACTGATTATTTTATATTTTTTTTATTTTTAAATGTGAAACTCGTCATTCGGAAAATTCAAATAAGAATTTCAGAGTCCATTTTCTCACAAAACCTTTGCATATACAAAAAAAAAAATCTGGAAGAAAAGAGGGAGACGAAATGTATTCTGGAACTCGAGTGAGAGCATCGTAGTCCATTATAACAGAGGGTTGGATCCTGTTATAGAGGGTTGGATCCTGTTACAGAGTGTTGGATCCTGTCACAGAGGGTTGGATCCTGTCATATAAGGTTGGATCTTGTCACAGAGGGTTGGATCTTGTCATAAAGGGTTGGATCCTCTCATAGAGTATTGGATCCTAACAGATTTGGATCTTGTCAGGCAGGGTTGGACCCTGTCACATAAGGTTGGATCCTGTCATAGAGAGTTGGATATTGTTACATAAGGTTGGAGCCTATCACAGTGTTGAATCCTGTAACAGTGTTGGACCCTGTCAGAGATGATTGGATCCTGTCAAAGGGTTGGATTCTGTCAGTGTTGGATCCTCTGTCGCAGTGTATTGGACCCTGTCAGAGGGGGGTTGGACCTTGTCAAGAGAAGGTTAGATCCTCTCCCAGAGAGAATTGGACCCTCTGTCACAGAGGGTTGGATTCTGTCACAGAAGGCTGATCCTTGTCACAGAGGGTTGGATCCTGTCACAGAAGGTTGAATTTTGTCACACTGGGTTGGATCCTGTCACAGAAGGTTGACCCTTGTCACAGAGGGTTGGATCCTGTCAAAGAGGGTTGGAGCCTGTCACAGAAGGTTAAATTATGTCACATGGGGTTAGATCCTGTCACAGAGGGTTGGAACCTGTCACAGAGTGTTTGATTCTGTCTACACTTTCAGCCTGACGCCGCCGGTGATTCCATTAACAAGGGTTCTATCAAACTGATCTTTTCAAAACAGCTGCCGCTCTTCGTGCCCTCCCAGTCGCTCAGCCAGTCGCTCAGCGAGCCAGCGAGCCAGCGAGCCAGCGAGCCAGCCAGCCAGCCAGCCAGCCAGCCAGCCAGCCAGCCAGCCAACCAGCCAGCCAGCCAGCCAGCCAGACAGACAGACAGCTAGCCAGCCAACTGCAGGCGACCAGTCAGTCTGTCCAGCCAGCCAGCCAGCCAGCCAGCCAGCCAGCCAGCCAGACAGCTAGCCAGCCAACTGCAGGCGACCAGTCAGTCTGTCCAGCCAGTCAGCCAACCATTCATCAATTCATTTATTCCTCAAGCCTTCGAGCCAGCTAGCAAGCCAGCTATTCAGCAAACCAGCCAGCTAGTCATTTATCCAGCCAGCTCACTACCGTGTCAGCCATTAGACATGCAATCCATCTAGTCAGCCATCAGGCATGTTATCCAGCTAATCAGCATTTAAGCATGCCAACCAGCCAGTCACTCTTCTTGCCATCCACCCATCCAACAGGAGAGCCAGCCAGCCAGCCAGCCAGGTGGCTGCAACAGGCCGACATAAAGAGGAGAGCAAAGACACTCAGGGGAAAATATTAGAGCAACAGATAGGGGAAAAAACGATGAATTTGGAAGCGGTGACAGATGCAATTATTTCCGGTGGGGAAAAATAAAAGAGATGGAGGACGCCATTATTGATCAGTCTGGCCAGGATGACACACACAAAAAAATTCATCATTTAAATGAAAAATGTTTTAAAAAATCGTATATTTTAAAGCTACATCGTTTTTAACAGAATTAAAGTGAGTTATAATGGTATATTTAAAGAGAGACAGAGAGAGAAAGAGAGAGAGAGAGAGAGAGAGAGAGAGAGAGAGAGAGAGAGAGAGAGAGAGAGAGAGAGAGAGAGAGAGAGAGAGAGAGAGAGAGAGAGAGAGAATAGTGGCTA
>NC_091300.1:9991166-10001166 GCF_038502225.1 Cherax quadricarinatus
TAAGAGGTTGAAAGGACCCCCAGAGGAATGACTGGAATGAAAAGAGGAATTTATCGGTGGCTGGAACTGGCGAGGAATGTTTGTATGTGGGCTCTTGGAGTGGGATGGAGTGGGAAGGGGAGGGAGTGGGATTAAGAGGGAAGGAGATGAAGGAAGCGGAGGGTTGAGGCATGATGGAAAAAAAAAGGAGAGGGAGATTCATGAAATAAACGGAAAACAGGGAGAGAGAGAGAGAGAGAGAGAGAGAGAGAGAGAGAGAGAGAGAGAGAGAGAGAGAGAGAGAGAGAGAGAGAGAGAGAGAGAGAGAGGAAAAATAGGAGAGGGAGATAGAATAGGAAGGACAGGGGGAGGATTAGCGAGGGGGGGGATGGGGAGAAAGCAACAGAGAGGGAGGAAATGAGAAGGAGAGTAACAGCGGTAGATAAGTAGAGAGGGAGGGAGGGAGAGATAGAGATGGAGGGAGGGAGAGGAGGGAGAGATAAAGAGGGAGAGGAGGGAGAGGAGGGAGAGATAGAGAGGGAGAGGAGGGAGAGATAAAGAGGGAGAGGAGGGAGAGATAGAGAGGGAGAGGAGGGAGAGGAGGGAGAGATAGAGAGGGACAGGAGGGAGAGGAGGGAGAGATAGAGAGGGAGAGGAGGGAGAGGAGGGAGAGATGGAGGGAGGGAGAGGAGGGAGAGATAGAGAGGGAGAGGAGGGAGAGGAGGGAGAGATAGAGAGGGAGGGAGCCAGTAGACCGACACCAGGAGTCAAAATCATCTCCTAAACCAAATCTGCCGCAACAGGAAATTGCGTGATTTCAGGTGTATGTGTACGTGAGCGTGCGTGTGTACGTTGGTGTACGTGTGTGTGTACGTTGGTGTACGTGTGTGTGTACGTTGGTGTACGTGTGTGTGTACGTGAGCGTGCATGTGCACGTTGGTGTACGTGTGTGAGTGTACGTGAGCGTGCATGTGCACGTTGGTGTACGTGTGTGAGTGTACGTGAGCGCTCATGTGCACGTTGGGGTATGTGTAAGTGTACGTGAGCGTGCATGTATACATTGGTGTTCGTGAGTGTACGTGAGCGTGCATGTGCACGTACGCTCACGTACGTGAGCGTACGTGTGCACGTTGGTGTGCGTGTATGAGTGTACGTGAGCGTGCGAGTGCACGTTGGTGTACGTGTATGAGTGTACGTGAGCGTGCGTGTGTATGTTGGTGAACGTGAGCGAGCGTGTGTACGTATGCTAGTGTGCGAGTGTATGTATTTACGTAAGTGTACGTATGTACTCACCTAATTGTTGTTGCAGGGGTCGAGACTCAGCTCCTGGCCACGCCTCTTCACTGAGTGCTACTAGGTCCTCTCTCTCCCTGC
The DNA here is from genome assembly GCF_038502225.1 of Cherax quadricarinatus. Lineage (NCBI taxonomy): Eukaryota > Metazoa > Arthropoda > Malacostraca > Decapoda > Parastacidae > Cherax > Cherax quadricarinatus. The sequence continues at coordinate 9,992,520 of NC_091300.1, forward strand.
TCCGTGAGTACGTGAGTGCACGTGTGTGTGCACATGTGAGTATACATGAGTAAGCTTATGTGTGCGAGTGGATGGGTGAACGTCTGTAATTGTATGTGAGTGCACGAGGGTGAGTGCACGAGGGTGAGTGTACGAGGGTGAGTGCACGACGGTGAGTGCACGAGGGTGAGTGCACGAGGGTGAGAGCAAGAGGGTGAGTGCACGAGGGTGAGTGCACGAGGGTGAGTGCACGAGGGTGAGTGTACGAGGGTGAGTGTACGAGGGTGAGAGCAAGAGGGTGAGTGCACGAGGGTGAGTGTACGAGGGTGAGTGCACGAGGGTGAGTGTACGAGGGTGAGTGCACGAGGGTGAGTGGACGAGGGTGAGTGCACGAGGGTGAGTGTACGAGGGTGAGTGCACGAGGGTGAGTGTACTAGGGTAAGTGAACGAGGGTGAGTGCACGAGGGCGAGTGCACGAGTGAGTGCACGAGGGTGAGTGTACGAGGGTAAGTGCACGAGGGTGAGTGTACGAGGGTGAGTGTACGAGGGTGAGTGTACGAGGGTGAGTGCACGAGGGTGAGTGCACGAGGGTGAGTGCACGAGAGTGAGTGTACTAGGGTGAGTTTACGAGGGTGAGTGTACTAGGGTGAGTGTACGAGAGTGAGTGCACGAGGGTGAGTGTACGAGGGTGAGTGTACTAGGGTGAGTGCACGAGGGTGAGTGTACGAGAGTGAGTGTACTAGGGTGAGTGTACGAGAGTGAGTGCACGAGGTGAGTGTACGAGTGTGAGTGTACTAGGGTGAGTGTACTAGGGTAAGTGTACGAGAGTGAGTGTACTAGGGTGAGTGTACGAGGGTGAGTATACGAGAGTGAGTGTACTAGGGTAAGTGCACGAGGGTGAGTGTACGAGAGTGAGTGTACTAGGGTGAGTTTACGAGGGTGAGTGTACTAGGGTGAGTGTACGAGGGAGAGTGCACGAGGGTGAGTGCACGAGGGTGAGTGTACGAGAGTGAGTGTACTAGGGTGAGTGTACGCGGGTGACTACACGAGGGTGAGTGTACGAGGGTGAGTGCACGAGGGCTAGTGTACGAGGGTGAGTGCACAAGGGTGAGTGTACTAGGGTGAGTGTACAAGGGTGAGTGAAAGAGGGTGAGTGCACGAGGGTGAGTGTACGAGGGTGAGTGCACAAGGGTGAGTGTACTAGGGTGAGTGTACGAGTTTGAGTGTACGAGGGTGAGTGTACGAGGGTGTGTACGAGGGTGAGTGTACGAGAGAGTGCACGAGGGTGAGTGCACGAGGGTGGGTGCACGAGGGTGAGTGTACTAGGGTGACTGTACGAGGGTGAGTGCACGAAGGTGAGTGCACGAGGGTGAGTGTACGAGTGAGTGTACTAGGGTGAGTGTACGAGGGTGAGTGCACGAGGGTGAGTGTACTAGGGTGAGTGTACGAGTGAGTGCACGAGGGTGAGTGCACGAGAGTGAGTGTACGAGAGTGAGTGTACTAGGGTGAGTGTACGAGGGTGAGTGCACGAGGGTGAGTGTACTAGGGTGAGTGTACGAGGGTGAGTGCACGAGGGTGAGTGTACTAGGGTAAGTGTACGAGAGTGAGTGCACGAGGGTGAGTATACGAGAGTGAGTGTACTAGGGTAAGTGCACGAGGGTGAGTGTACGAGAGTGAGTGTACTAGGGTGAGTGTACGAGTGAGTGCACGAGGGTGAGTGTACTAGGGTAAGTGTACGAGAGTGAGTGCACGAGGGTGAGTATACGAGAGTGAGTGTACTAGGGTAAGTGCACGAGGGTGAGTGTACGAGAGTGAGTGTACTAGGGTGAGTTTACGAGGGTGAGTGTACTAGGGTGAGTGTACGAGGGTGAGTGCACGAGGGTGAGTGCACGAGAGTGAGTGTACTAGGGTGAGTTTACGAAGGTGAGTGTACTAGGGTGAGTGTACGAGAGTGAGTGCACGAGGGTGAGTGTACGAGGGTGAGTGTACGAGGGTAAGTGTACTAGGGTGAGTGCACGAGGGTGAGTGTACGAGAGTGAGTGTACTAGGGTGAGTGTACGAGAGTGAGTGCACGAGGTGAGTGTACGAGAGTGAGTGTACGAGGGTGAGTGTACTAGGGTGACTGCACGAGGGTGAGTGTACGAGAGTGAGTGTACTAGGGTGAGTGTACGAGAGTGAGTGCACGAGGTGAGTGTACGAGAGTGAGTGTACTAGGGTGAGTGTACGAGGGTGAGTGCACGAGGGTGAGTGTACTAGGGTGAGTGCACGAGGGTGAGTGTACTAGGGTAAGTGTACGAGTGAGTGTACTAGGGTGAGTGTACGAGGGTGAGTATACGAGGGTGAGCGTACTAGGGTAAGTGCACGAGGGTGAGTGTACGAGAGTGAGTGTACTAGGGTGAGTTTACGAGGGTGAGTGTACTAGGGTGAGTGTACGAGGGTGAGTATACGAGAGTGAGTGTACTAGGGTAAGTGCACGAGGGTGAGTATACGAGAGTGAGTGTACTAGGGTAAGTGCACGAGGGTGAGTGTACGAGAGTGAGTGTACTAGGGTGAGTGTACGAGGAGGGTGTATACGAGAGTGAGTGTACTGCACGAGGGTGAGTGTACGAGAGTGAGTGTACTAGGGTGAGTTTACGAGGGTGAGTGTACTAGGGTGAGTGTACGAGGGTGAGTGCACGAGGGTGAGTGCACTAGAGTGAGTGTACTTGGGTGAGTTTACGAAGGTGAGTGTACTAAGTGTACGAGAGTGAGTGCACGAGGGTGAGTGTACGAGGGTGAGTGTACGAGGGGGTGTACTATTGCACGAGGGTGAGTGTACGAGTGAGTGTACTAGGGTGAGTACGAGAGTAGTGCACGGGTGAGTGTTGGTGAGTGTACTAGGGTGAGTGTACGAGGGTGAGTGCACGAGGGTGAGTGTACTAGGGTAAGTGTACGAGAGTGAGTGTACTAGGGTGAGTGTACGAGGGTGAGTATACGAGAGTGAGTGTACTAGGGTAAGTGCACGAGGGTGAGTGTACGAGAGTGAGTGTACTAGGGTGAGTTTACGAGGGTGAGTGTACTAGGGTGAGTGTACGAAAGTGAGTACACGAGGGTGAGTGCACGAGGGTGAGTGTACGAGAGTGAGTGTACTAGGGTGAGTGTACGAGGGTGAGTGCACGAGGGTGAGTGTACGAGGGTGAGTGCACGAGGGCTAGTGTACGAGTTTGAGTGCACAAGGGTGAGTGTACTAGGGTGAGTGTACAAGGGTGAGTGAAAGAGGGTGAGTGCGCGAATGTGAGTGTACGAGTGGGAGTGCACAAGGGTGAGTGTACTAGGGTGAGTGTACGAGTTTGAGTGTACGAGGGTGAGTGCACGAGGGTGGGTGCACGAGGGTGAGTGTACGAGGGTGAGTGTACGAGGGTGAGTGTACGAGGGTGAGTGCACGAGGGTGAGTGTACGAGGGTGAGTGCACATGAGCTAGTGTACGAGTTTGAGTGCACAAGGGTGAGTGTACTAGGGTGAGTGTACAAGGGTGAGTGAAAGAGGGCGAGTGCACGAATGTGAGTATACGAGGGGGAGTGCACAAGGGTGAGTGTACTAGGGTGAGTGTACGAGTTTGAGTGTACGAGGGTGAGTGTACGAGGGTGTGTACGAGGGTGAGTGTACGAGAGTGAGTGCACGAGGGTGAGTGCACGAGGGTGGGTGCACGAGGGTGAGTGTACGAGGGTGAGTGTACGAGGGTGAGTGCACGAGGGTGAGTGTACGAGGGTGAGTGCACGAGGGCTAGTGTACGAGTTTGAGTGCACAAGGGTGAGTGTACTAGGGTGAGTGTACAAGGGTGAGTGAAAGAGGGTGAGTGCACGAATGTGAGTGTACGAGGGGGAGTGCACAAGGGTGAGTGTACTAGGGTGAGTGTACGAGTTTGAGTGTACGAGGGTGAGTGTACGAGGGTGTGTACGAGGGTGAGTGTACGAGAGTGAGTGCACGAGGGTGTGTGCACGAGGGTGGGTGCACGAGGGTGAGTGTACGAGGGTGAGTGCACAAGGGTGAGTGTACTAAGATTAGTGCACGAGGGTGAGTGTACGAGGGTGAGTGTAAGAGAGTGAGTGTACTAGGGTGAGTGTACGAGGGTGAGTGCACGAGGGTGAGTGTACGAGGGTGAGTGCACGAGGGTGAGGCATGAGGGTGAGTGTACGAGGGTGGGTGCACGAGGGTGAGTGTACGAGGGTGAGTGTACGAAGTTGAGTGTACGAGGGTGAGTGTACGAGTGTGAGTGTACTAGGGTGAGTGTACGAGGGTGAGTGCACGAGGGTGAGTGTACGAGGGTGAGTGTACGAGGGTGAGTGTACGAGGGTGAGTGTACGAGGGTGAGTGTACGAGGGTGAGTGTACGAGGGTGAGTGTACGAGGGTGAGTGTACGAGGGTGAGTGTACTAGGGTGAGTGTACGAGGGTGAGTGTACGAGAGTGAGTGTACGAGGGTGAGTGTACGAGGGTGAGTGTACGAGGGTGAGTGTACGAGGGTGAGTGTACGAGGGTGAGTGTACGAGGGTGAGTGGTATAAACCTTGGTAATAAATACCGACAAGTTGGTTTAGAAAGACACGTAAGCAAACACTATAACATATTTATTAGAAAACGTTTCGGTCCTGGGACCTTGATCACTTCTAACATACAGAGGTAGAAAGACATTATATATATAGGCGGAGAGTGAGATGTGACGCACGTGACCTGAGGAATGTCATAAGAACATAAGAATGGAGGAACACTGCAGAAGGCCTACTGGCCCATGCGAGGCAGGTCCTTATCAAAACAACCTCTGCCTATGATGAGGACGGGTAGACGATGAAATCACGTGACTCCTGTGTTGTTGGGTTGGTGCTGCTTAAGTATCATGTATGCCAATGTTTTTGAAATTTTGTAGTTTCCAGTGTTGCGTTCTATAGTGTCGGTGACGGCGATTAGTGAGGCTTCTAGGCACCGTCGGCGTCTGAGGTCTGGTTCGGTGAGAACGAGTTGTGCCTCATTCCAGTTCATCAAATGCCCCGTGGAGTCTCTGGAAACTACAAAATTTCAAAAACATTGGCATACATGATACTTAAGCAGCACCAACCCAACAACACAGGAGTCACGTGATTTTATCGTCTACCCGTCCTCATCATAGGCAGAGGTTGTTTTTGATAAGGACCTGCCTCGCATGGGCCAGTAGGCCTTCTGCAGTTCCTCCATTCTTATGTTCTTATGACATTCCTCAGGTCACGTGCGTCACATCTCACTCTCCGCCTATATATAATGTCTTCCTACCTCTGTATGTTAGAAGTGATCAAGGTCCCAGGCACGAGGGTGAGTGTACGAGGGTGAGTGTACGAGTGTGATGATGAAAAAAATAGTAGGAAGAGGAGGATAGAAAGGAGAGTAGTAAGAGGAAGATGGAGAGAAGAGTTGGACAGGGAAAAGAAAGATAAGAGGTGGAAGACTTCGTGAAAGAATAAAGAGAAATATGATTTCTGAGGATTCAAATTGTATCGTGTTAACAGCGGCCTGTGATTACCTCCCAACATTACTGGTGATTTTATTATGCTTCTGGTTATACTGTCTGGGTCTCTTGTTACATGCTGTAAGCTTGTATATTACACCAGCTACACTCTTTATTCCTCCTGTTATTATTACTTCTATAATGTAACCCATGACCTCACTGTAATGGAGCTGTAGCCATGGCTGTGAGAGAAGAGCTTTTGTGGTGAGCTGCAGAGCCACGCAGGTTTTAGCAATTAATTCGATAAAAAGAGAAATAATTTGTAGCCCGTTTCTGCGTTTTCATTCAGGGTTGTTGTGGGCAGCTCCCCGGGTAGCAACCCACTTACCCGCCAGCGACGGGTTTTTTAGTTTAAAAAATCCGTGCCTGACCTGACATCTTAACTCAAAAAGCTATTACTTATTATGATGTGTATATAGAGTTATTATAACTAAAAAACAGTTTGGAGGCTTTATTAACAGCGGTGTGTTGTGACACTGATGAGTGAAGATTGTTACTAGGTGTGTGCCATGTAGTGTTTACCAGTTTTCGGCTTTACGCTTAAGCATGCTATTACACCTCACAGGTTTTTAATCTTTCATTACTTTGTGTGTTACTTAATTTATAGCAGTACGAATCTTCCTAAAGTCAGAGATGTTCTAATGTGAAGCAGAGTTGCTAGATGGTTGCCAAGGTCAACTATTGTTCCAGATCATGGAGGTGAACTCTTCTCCAGGCTGAGGGACTGACCACCTCAAATACTATTCTTCAAGGTTGATGGATTGATTACCTCATCTTTTTTTCATTACTACTGCTGCCTTTGTATTTGACTGAAGAAGCCTACTGTGTAGGCTAAACGTTTCATCAGTAAAGATACCCAACTGTTGCACATAGGTCAATCATGAAAGAATAAAAGTAACTTTAAAATCAAAGTGGTAGATTTTTCTGCCTTTGTTTTCACAAGTTCCCACCACTTGGCCGGGGAGAAAGTTCCAGCTATTTTTAGCGTCAGCATTGATTTACAATACATATCCTCGTCGCCAGTGGGGAAAGTAGCAGTGGCGGTGTAAAAAATCTTTATTTATCTATATCATTCATAAGCTTCTTCCTCTTGCTCTCTGTTCGTTCTGGTGATGTGCTTAATGTGGCACTCTTGTGGGTGATCGGGTGCCACACTGGTCTCATAGAACTTGCTACCACCTGAAGTTCACAAGACTGGTATTCCCACGAGTCCCCTTGGGGCGGGGATGGCCGACCAGAGGCCTAGCTTCTCCCTACGAGCCTCGTGAGGGCGGGGAATGGGACTAGGCCTGGGCTCATCAATGATTTCTTTGTAATTAGGTAGAACAGTTGCATCTGTTAGGTGAAGACACAGCTGCAGGTACTCAGCCAGTGTGCAGTAATCTCTCTGGAACTTATTCAATACAGTGGCCACCAGTTTCAGCTGTTGCCTCAAATACTTTGCCTCCATTTACATGCTTGCATTATATACAGTGAACATTACTTTCCTCTCCACTTCATCAGGGTGTTCACAACAAATCTCAAGATATTTCTGATAATTTTTGAGAAAAAATTTTAAGTAAGCTATTTAACTATTTTACAGTATTGTACAGTATTGTACAGTATTGTACAGTATTGTACAGTATTGTACAGTATTGTACAGTATTCACTACAGAAGGAACGTGGAAGTACAGTACACAACTGTACACTACACTATGTATTGTACAGATAAAAAATTCTGTTAATTTATATTCTTGTATTATATATTATGTCAATATAAGAAAGAAAAAAGATAAAGATAATCCATTATAAATGCATTATATCAAGTAAAAATTAAATAAAAACATGAAAAATAAAATAACACTGATTTTTTCAAATAAAAAATTTCTAAAAAAATCGTTACTTTTCCTAAAAAACTCGATTTACATATACATACATATATATATATATATATATATATATATATATATATATATATATATATATATATATATATATATATATATATATATATATATACATATATATAATCGGCAGACTGTTTTAAAGAAACCGGGGTTTTAACAACCTTACTCACGAAATCGTAATGACACGATTGCAAACAAACCATACCACGGGTGGGGATAGAACCCGCGATCAGAGTCTCAGAACTTATTGTGGCTAGCTGGTCGTGGGTTCTATCCCCACCCGTGGTATGGTTTTTTTTAACAACCTTGTTCTCATTCATAAACCTCCATTGCATTCTGATTATTAAGGTTACTCGTCTGCCCTCTCTATTATTGCTCTCTTGTCCTATCATCTGCTATGCCCTGGGGAATACTGCAGTCTTAGTATCTCAGTTAATTTTGCTTCTGTATCTAATAGGACTGATTTTATTGCCCCGTTTTTCTTTAATTTCCATGTTGTTTCGGCATTCCATGAACATTTGTGTGAGGCTCCTTGAAGTTCATTTTCCTTTGCTGCGATCAGGCAGTAAGTGGATAGAAAAATCGGAGCTTCGACTAAAAGTGAGTCAGTGTGTATGTACTCGTCTATCTGTGGTTGCATGGGTCGATTCAAAGCTTCTGGCCCCGCCTCTTCGCTAGTCACTACTTGGTCCACTCTCTCCCTGTTCCACGAGTGTTTGTGTGTGTGTCTGTGTGTGTGTGTGTGTGTGTACTCACCTAATTGTGGTTACAGGGGTCGAGACTCAGCTCCTGGCCCCGCCTGTGTGTGTGTGTGTGTGTGTGTGTGTGTGTGTGTGTGTGTGTGTGTGTGTGTGTGTGTGTGTGTGTGTGTGTGTGTGTGTGTGTGTGTGTTTGTGTGTGTGTGTGTGTGTGAGTGTGTGTGTGTGTGTGTGGGTGTGTGTGAGTGTGTGTGTGTGTGTGTGTGTGTGTGTGTGTGTGTGTGTGTGTGTGTGTGTGTGTGTGTGTGTGTGTGTGTGTGTGTGTGTGTGTGTGAGTGTGTGTGTGTGTGGGTGTGTGTGAGTGTGTGTGTGTGTGTGTGTGTGTGTGTGTGTGTGTGTGTGTGTGTGTGTGTGTGTGTGTGTGTGTGTGTGTGTGCGTGTGTGTGTGTGTGTGTGTGTGTTTGTGTGTGTGTGTGTGTGTGAGTGTGTGTGTGTGTGTGTGGGTGTGTGTGAGTGTGTGTGTGTGTGTGTGTGTGTGTGTGTGTGTGTGTGTGTGTGTGTGTGTGTGTGTG
>NC_091300.1:10006166-10031166 GCF_038502225.1 Cherax quadricarinatus
TCTTTGGGTAAGTGTGTTATGTAGTGTTACTGCCATAATTAGCACATGTTTAACTATTTGTCAACATAAGTCAGGTACACAACATGTGCATCAAGACCCGGTTTCTGTAACTACATAATTTATCATCGCTTCTTGTGATACATTCTGATAAACGACATGTTAATTACTACAATCTTCATGACATGAGGCACATGTCTTCTGTGCTCCTCATGTCACTTATCTCATCTACATGACTCACATCGCTATTTTCATCGTCTAATGATGCTAATTATAATTTTGGGTTAAATTATGTTTAATAACATTGATTAATGATTTTGTGATGATAAAGGCACTAAATGTATCGTCATGTTAATGTATACATATTAGAGACACATGTGCAACACCCAGGTGTAGCACATGTGTCTTCTTGTTCATAGAGAACTACTGTAGGTACTTTGTGATCTTTTTTTGGGGGGTGGAGGATGAGATTCTTTTAGGAAAGTTTTTCTGCCTCGTAAACTAACCACGCTTTGTCAAATGTGTTTTTATTCTTAATTTACACTTGGGGTCATCAGTATTTTTAAATAATGGATGACCATCTCTTACTTAACTGTATGCTACTCACATGTGACTCGTGTTCATGGTATTCTACTCACATGTGACTCATGTTCATGGTATGCTACTCACATGTGACTCATGTTCATGGTATGCTATTCACATGTAACTTAAATATCTCATTTTATGCTTCTCGCATGTGACCTCGTGACCTAATTCTTTCACCTCAAGACTCTTCAACTCCTATAAAAACCCATAACTTGCTCCGTGTGTGAACTGATAAACTCCCTGGTAGACAAAGGGTCTTCACCAAAATATTGTCATACCCTTCATTGTGTGTCTTGTTTATACACAGATCAGTTCCCACAGTCATTATATATTTCATAAACATTCAACAATAGATTCCAACCCGACAAGGCACTGTATTCGGGAACCTGGCAAACCTTATTATTCCGACTCCATTCGTTCCTTCCTGGCAGACGGGTCCATCCCTTTTCTCTCTCTCTCTCTCTCTCTCTCTCTCTCTCTCTCTCTCTCTCTCTCTCTCTCTCTCTCTCTCTCTTTCTCTCTCTCTCTTTCTCTCTCTCTCTGCACGTCTGTGGCAGACAGACCTCTCTACTTCCCTTCCCTGATACCCGTCTCTTGAACCCCTCCTGGGCAGACAGTCACTCACACCTCCCCTTCCCTGTCAGACAGGCCCCTCACCTTCCCTTCCCTGACAGACAGGGCCCCATCCCCTCGCTTCCTGGCAGACAGGCACCTTGCTATCTCTCTCTCTCTTGAGTAATTTTCCTGGCGTGATATCTGGGAGTGCCAGCAAGTCTTGTGATATCTGAGTGTCAGGAAGTCTTGTTATATCGGAGTGTCAGCAAGTCTTGTGTCATCTGTGAGTGTCCTCACGTCTTGTTATCTGAGATTGTCAACAACTCTTGTATTATCAGAGATTGACAGAAGGTCTTAAGATATCTGAGTGTCAGTAAGTCTTGTGTTATCTGAGTGTCAGCAAGTCTTATGTTATCAAGTGAAAGTCTTGTGTTGTCTGTGAATGTCAGAAAGTCTTGTGATATCCGTGGGTGTCAGCAAGTTGTGTGATATCCGTGGGTGTCAGCAAGTCTTGTGATATCCGTGGGTGTCAGCAAGTCTTGTGACATCCGTGGGTGTCAGCAAGTCTTGTGATATCCGTGGGTGTCAGCAAATCTTGTGTTACAAAAAACGCGATTCTAAAAGCTTAGAGATCTCCAGTGAATACTAGAAAGGACTGCCCTTCTAGCATCCAGCATGTTACTGGGTTTTCGTAACAAGTAGTCAGTATCCTTGTCCAATTATCCATTAGAATTCAGTATGATTCAATAGTGCTTCAGGATTACAACTGGTAGGCTACTAACTAGAGAAATTAAAATTTAATAAATTTATTAAGTCTAGAGGTATATTATCAAATTAAATTAAATTAAATTAATCACAATAATCAAAATAATATCACATCTCTCGAGTACAATATTATTGTGCTGAAAGCACATATCACATTTATAATTCTTAAGTACCGTCTGGTACATTAACATTTAAAAAGATATTACAAATATGTACAAGTTTATGTGTATATGTGTAAGTGCTCTAAGTAGTTCACTATGTCTCACGACTCGACTAGACTTAAACAAGTGACTGACAAAGTCCTCAAATAAGCTAACTTCTTGACCGACTGGCAACCAGAACAGTCTGCTTGAACAAAAAAGAATGCTAAGCCCAATAGCAATACAACAAACAACTGCGACACAGAATCAGCAACAAGGAGATAATATAAGGACACTAAGTAGGGACCATCTGCAGATCCTCCACAAGAGTCACAAAACTCCCATACTACTGAATCTAAGTTCAGCATAAGAAAATCCCCAACTATGATAATACACAGATACCAGTACAAGTTAGGTCAGAAGCTACAGCTCAGGACCTGAGTTGCTCAGAGTGTCTTTGAGACACACAACCTCAGTACAACGTCGAAAATCACTAAGTCTATACAATGTTCTGTGAACAGAGTTCTACAGAACTAACAAGAATAATGAGACAGACAATCTGTCCAACCATCAAGAGAGTCTAGACCAGACTGAATACTTCAGGCGAGGTGAGGACACCCCCCCCCCTCGATCACGTGATAGCTCCGTGGGTCGCTGCCCAGCTCAGAAACAGAAGCCGACAGAGTAACAAGCAAAGAGCGATAATTACAGTAGTTAGACAATCAAGACTTGAACTGAGCACATATGTAACATCCTACCTAACAACATAACTACGTCAAATATTATAAAGCAATACATTTACGATTTAGCTATTATCGCAGATATAAGCAATATAAAATTATATGAAAAGGTAATATACATTATATTCATAATCATAATATACATTATATATATTGCAACCCATTCAGGGGTTGCAACATCTTGTGATATCCGTGGGTGTCAGCAAGTCTTATGTTATCTAAGTGTCAGAAAATCTTGTGTTATCTGAGTGTCAGCAAGTATTGGACACTAAGAGTTAGCAAGTGCTGGGCACTAAGAGTGTCAGCAAGTACCGGACACTAAGTACTTTGTCAATGGTCCAAGTCGGACCGAAACGTCGTCGTAAGCTTCTCTCTTTTATGTGCGGGTTATTTGTGTACCGGACACTAAGTGTCAGCAACTGAGAGGTGATCAAATTTTATCAGATAAGGAGCAGCAGCTCTCACTCCCGGATCAAGAGCCCTTCACCAGCACCCAAGCACCTCCCTGGTAGGAAACATGTTGAGCCACAAGGTGCGAAACAAGTTTTCACTAAGCAACATTTCGCTCATAAATACATTCTATGAAAAAAATGCACTTTAAAAAATTGGATCCGAACTCATTGATAAGTACGAAAAAATTTTCGAAAAATGTTTTTTTCAGCCGTTTTTCTAGGCCGCCTGTTGAATCAGCCGGCATTAATGCGGAATTGTACGGTCATATGACGGAAATAAGCAGTGAATGAGAGCTTTGTGGCTGGAGTTCGGCTTTCAACAGAAACGACACGGATTCGATTCCTGGTAGACCTTAAATTCTCTTGTTGTCCACCGTTCCCAGCAAAAATGGCATAATCTCTCTCTCTCTCTCTCTCTATCTTATATATCCTTCTCTCTATTCCTCCCCTCCATATCTCATGCTCTTATCCTCTCACTGTTTCTCCTTTCGTATTTGATTCTCTATTTCCTCTCTAATTCTCATTCCATTTCCCAATCTCTATTCCCTCCTATACTTCACTATATTTCTCATTCTCTATTTCCCCTATACCTTCCTTTTATTTATCATGATCTGCTCACCTCTGTAACAACTTCAGACAGTATTACCAAGGCTGGCTCCTCCTCAGGAAAATTAATGAATAGAAAAAGAAATAATTCACAAAGATAAACACTTTATTATTTATTTATGCAAAGATAAAACATTAAAAAATGAAGGTGTATCCTACTTGAAAGAAAAATGAAAAATGAAATGTAAAAATGGCCTGGTGGTTAACGCTCTCGCTTCACACGGTGAGGGCCTGGGTTCGATTCCCAGCCAGAGTAGAAACATTGGACGTGTTTCTTTCCACCTGTTGTCTATGTTCCCCATCAGTAAAATGGGTACCTGGGTGTTAGTCGACTGGTGTGGGTCGCATCCTGGGACACTGACCTAAGGAGGCCTGGTCACAGACCGGGCCGCGGGGGCGTTGACCCCCGGAACTCTCTCCAGGTAATCTCCAGGTAATATGTACAGTTATACTGGGGTGTCTGGTGGAGGTTGACACCGTCTTGAAGAAATTGTAGCAGTTGATGATGTGGGGGGGGGTCACAGGTGTTGGTGACAACCCAATGACAGTCCAGATGACAGGAACGCAGGTTCTTTACCACTGCAAAGATGAGGGGTAGTGTCCTGTACAATTAATCAAGTACGTAGATCATGAAGTGACGTCCCCAGACCGGTTTCAGTCCGTCTCCTTCAACACTTCTCGTTGGTTGGCAGGTGACCCGATCTGTCATTCCAACAGTTGTGCTGGGAGCTGTGAGTCGAGTGATTACTGTTTGGCCGGAGCCTCACACGTCACCTTTCGGGGTGGAGAGAAAGAGGGGGGGGGGGGATAGCGGGAGCTACACTGACCCTACCTTAACAAGCAGCTGGCAATCAAACTATCTTTACCATATACTCGCTCGCTACTCCTATCTGTTGAACTTTTCCCTCACAATACCTCTCTCTTATTTCTCATTCTCTATTCTCCCCTATACCTCACTATATTTCTCATTCTCTCTCTTCCTCTATACCTCTCTATTATTATTCGTTCTCTATTCTCTCGCTTTATTTATCATTCCCCTTTTCTCTCTCTCTATCGCTCTCCGCCGATCTTATTGCCCCTCACATCCTATTCCTCTCCATACTATCATCTAGATCTGTTCCTCTTATATTCTTCTTCTCCATGTTTCTCTCTGTTCTTCCCATTCTGTTTCTAACTTCCCAGGGTCTGTGCTCCCCTGAGTCTGTGCTCCACTGGGTCTGTGTTCCCCCTGGGTCTATATTCCCCTGGATCTTTGCTCCCCTGGGTCAGTGCTCCCCTGGGTCTGTGTTCCCCTGAGTCTGTGTTATCCTGGGTCTGTGCTCCCCTGGGTCTGTGCTCCCCTGGGTCTGTGCTCCCCTGTGTCTGTGTTCCCCTGGCTCTGTGTTCCCTGGGTCCGTGTTCCCCTGGGTCTGTGCTCCCCTGGATCTGTGCTCCCCTCTGTCTGTGCTCCCCTGGGTCTGTGCTCCCCTGTGCCTGTGTTCCCCTGGGTCTGTGTTCCCTGGGTCTGTGTTCCCCTGGGCCTGTGTTCCCCTGGACCTGTGCTCCCTTGGGTCTGTTCCCCTGGGCCTGTGTTCCCCGGGGTCTATGTTCCCCTGGGTCTGTGCTCCCCTGGGTCTGTGCTCTTCTGGGTCAGTGTTCCCCTAGGTCTGTGTTCCCCTGGGTCTGTGCTCCCCTGGGTCTGTGCTCCCCTGGGTCTGTGCTCCCCTGTGTCTGTGTTCCCATGGGTCTGTGTTCCCCTGTGTCTGTGTTCCCCTGGATCTGTGCTCCCCTGGGTCTACGCTCCCCTGAGTCAGTTTTCCCATGGGCCTGTGTTCCACTGGGTTTGTGCTCCCCTGGGTCTATGTTGCCCTGGGTCTATGCTTTCATGGGTCTGTGCTCCCCTGGGTCTGTGCTCCCCTGGATCTGTGCTCCCCTGGGTCTGTGTTCCGCAGGGTCTGTGCTCCCCTGGGTCTGTGCTCCCCTGGATCTGTACTCCCCTGTGTCTGCGCTCCCTTGGGTCTGTGCTCCCCTGGGTCTGCGCTACCCTGGGTCTGTGATCCCCTTGGTCTGCGCTCCCCTGGGTCTGTGTTCCCCTGGGTCTGTGAACCTCTGGGTCTGTGCTCCCTTTGGTATGTGCTCCCCTGGGTCTGTGCTCCCTGTGTCTGTGTTTCCCTGCGTCTGTGTTCCTTTGGGTTTGTGTTCCCCTGGATCTGTGCTCCCCTGGGTCTGTGCTTGCCTGAGTCTGTGTTCCCCTGGGTCCGTGTTACCATGGGTCTGTGTTCCCGTGGGTCTGTGTTCCCTGTGTCTGTGTTGCCCTGGGTCTGTGCTCCCCAGGGTCTGTGCTCCCCTGGGTCTGTGCTCCCCTGTGTCTGTGTTCCCCTGGGTCTGTGCTAGCCTGGGTCTGTGCTCCCCTGGGTTTGTGCTCCCCGGGGTCTGTGTTCCCCTGGGCCTGTGTTCCCCTGGATCTGTGCTCCCCTGTGTCTGAGTTCCCCTGGGTCTGTGCTTCCCCTGGGTCTGTGCTTCCCTGTGTCTGTGTTCCCTTGAGTCTGCATTCCCCTGGATCTGTGCTCCCTTGGGTTTGTGCTCCCCTGGGCCTGTGCTCCCCTGGGTCTGTGTTCCTCTGGGTTTGTGTTCTCCCTGGGTCTGTATTCCTCTAAATCTGAACTCCCCTGGGTCTGTGCTCCCCTGAGTCTGTTCTCCCCTGGGTCTGTGCCCACTGGGTCTGTGTTCCCCTAGGTCTGTGTTCCCCTGGGTCTGTGTTCCCTGGGTCTGTGCTCCCCTGGGTCTGTGTTTCCCTGGTCTGTGCTCTCCTGGGTCTGTGCTCCCCTGGGTCTGTGCTCCCCTGGGTCTGTGCTCCCTTGGGTCTGTGCTCCCCTGTGTCTGTCTTCCCCTGGGTCTGTGCTTCCCTGGGTCTGTGCTCCCTTGGGTCTGTGCTCCCCTGAGTCTGTGTTCCCCTGGGTTTATGCTCCCCTGGGTGTGTGTTCCCCTGGGTCTGTGTTCCCATGGGTCTGTGTTCCCCTGGGTCTGTGTTCCCCTGGGTCTGTGCTCGCCTGGGTCTGAGTTCCCCTGGGTCTGTGTTCCCCTGAGTCTGTGTTCCCCTGGGTCTGTGCTCCCCTGAGTCTGTGTTCCCATGGGTCTGTGCTCCCCTGAGTCTGTGTTCCCCTGGGTCTGTGCTCGCCTGGGTCTGAGTTCCCCTGGGTCTGTGTTCCCCTGAGTCTGTGTTCCCATGGGTCTGTGCTCCCCTGTGTCTGTGTTCCCCTGGGTCTGTGCTCGCCTGGGTCTGAGTTCCCCTGGGTCTGTGTTCCCCTGAGTCTGTGTTCCCCTGGGTCTGTGCTCCCCTGAGTCTGTGTTCCCCTGGGTCTGTGCTCCCCTGGGTCTGTGCTCCCCTGAGTCTGTGTTCCCCTGGGTCTGTGCTCCCCTGGGTCTGTGCTCCCCTTAGTCTGTGTTCCCCTGGGTCTGTGTTCCCCTGGGTCTGTGCTTCCCTGCGTCTGTGCTCCCATGGGTCTGTGCTCCACTGAGTCTGTGCTCCCCTGGGTCTGTGCTCCCCTGGGTCTGTGTTCCCCTGGTCTGTGCTCCCATTGGTATGTGCTCCTCATTGTGTTCCCCTGGGTCTGTGATCCCCTGGATCTGTGCTCCCCTGGGTCTGTGCTCCCCTGGGTCTGTGCTCCCCTTAGTCTGTGTTCCCCTGGGTCTGTGCTCCCCTGGGTCTGTGCTCCCCTGAGTGTGTTCCCCTGGGTCTGTGCTCCCCTGCGTCTGTGCTCACCTGAGTCTGTGTTCCCCTGGGTCTGTGCTCCCCTGGGTCTGTGTTCCCCTGGATTTGTGTTCCCCAGGGGTCTGTATTCCCCTGGATCTGTGCTTCCCTGGGTCTGTGCTCCCCTGGGTCTGTTCTCTCCTGGGTCTGTGTTCCCCTAGGTCTGTGTTCCCCAGGGTGTGTTCCCTGGGTTTGTGCTCCCCTGGGTCTGTGTTTCCCTGGGTCTGTGTTCTCCTGGGTCTGTGCTCCCCTGGGTCTGTGCTCCCTTGGGTCTGTGCTCCCCTGGGTCTGTGTTCCCCTGGGTCTGTGCTTCCCTGGGTCTGTGCTCCCTTGGGTCTGTGCACCCCTGGGTCTGTGTTACCCTGGGTTTGTGCTCCCCTGGGTCTGTGTTCCCCTGGGACTGTGCTCCCTTGGGTCTGTGCTCCCCTGGGTCTGTGTTCCCCTGGGTCTCTGCTTCCCTGGGTCTGTATTTCCCTGGGTCTGTGTTCCCCTGAGCCTGTGTTCCCCTGGGTCTGTGCTCCCCTGGGTCTGTGTTCCCCTGGGTCTGTGCTCCCCTGGGTCTGTGTTCCCCTGGGTCTGTGTTCCCCTGAGTCTGTGTTCCCCAGGGTCTGTGCTCCCCTGAGTCTGTGTTTCCCTGGGTCTGTGCTCCCCTGGGTCTGTGCTCCCCTGAATCTGTGCTCCCCTGGGTCTGTGCTCCCCTGAGTCTGTGTTCCCCTGGGTCTGTGTTCCCCTGGGTCTGTGTTCCCCTGGGTCTGTGCACCCCTGGCTCTGTGTTCCCCTGGGTTTGTGCTCCCCTGGGTCTGTGTTCCCCTGGGACTGTGCTCCCTTGGGTCTGTGCTCCCTTGAATCTGTGTTCCCCTGGGTCTGTGCTCCCCTGGGTCTGTGTTCCCCTGGGTCTGTGTTCCCCTGAGTCTGTGTTCCCCAGGGTCTGTGCTCCCCTGAGTCTGTGTTCCCCTGGGTCTGTGCTCCCCTGGGTCTGTGCTCCCCTGAATCTGTGTTCCCCTGGGTCTGTGCTCCCCTGAGTCTGTGTTCCCCTGGGTCTGTGTTCCCCTGGGTCTGTGTTCCCCTGGGTCTGTGTACCCCTGGGTCTGTGTTCCCCTGGGTTTGTGCTCCCCTGGGTCTGTGTTCCCCTGGGACTGTGCTCCCTTGGGTCTGTGCTCCCCTGAATCTGTGTTCCCCTGGGTCTGTGTTCCCCTGGGTCTGTGTTCCCCTGAGTCGGTGTTCCCCTGGGTCTGTGCTCCCCTGGGTCTGTGCTCCCCTGGGTCTGTGCTCCCCTGGGTCTGTGTTCCCCTGGGTCTCTGCTTCCCTGGGTCTGTATTTCCCTGGGTCTGTGTTCCCCTGTGTCTGTGGTCCCCTGGGTCTGTGCTCCCCTGGGTCTGGGTTCCCCTGGGTCTGTGCTCCCCTGGGTCTGTGTTCCCCTGGGTCTGTTTTCCCCTGAGTCTGTGTTCCCCAGGGTCTGTGCTCCCCTGAGTCTGTGTTTCCCTGGGTCTGTGCTCCCCTGGGTCTGTGCTCCCCTGAATCTGTGCTCCCCTTGGTCTGTGCTCCCCTGAGTCTGTGTTTCCCTGGGTCTGTGTTCCCCTGGGTCTGTGTTCCCCTGAGTCGGTGTTCCCCGGGGTCTGTGCTCCCCTGGGTCTGTGCTCCCTTGGGTCTGTGCTCCCCTGGGTCTGTGTTCCCCTGGGTCTTTGCTTCCCTGGTTCTGTGTTTCCCTGGGTCTGTGTTCCCCTGAGTCTGTGTTCCCCTGGGTCTGTGCTCCCCTGGGTCTGCGTTCCCCTGGGTCTGTGCTCCCCTGGGTCTGTGTTCCCCTGGGTCTGTTTTCCCCTGAGTCTGTGTTCCCCAGGGTCTGTGCTCCCCTGAGTCTGTGTTTCCCTGGGTCTGTGCTCCCCTGGGTCTGTGCTCCCCTGAATCTGTGCTCCCCTTGGTCTGTGCTCCCCTGAGTCTCTGTTCCCCTGGGTCTGTGTTCCCCTGGGTCTGTGTTCCCCTGGGTCTGTGCACCCCTGGGTCTGTGTTCCCCTGGGTTAGTGCTCCCCTGGGTCTGTGTTCCCCTGGGACTGTGCTCGCTTGGGTCTGTGCTCCCCTGAATCTGTGTTCCCCTGGGTCTATGCTCCCCTGGGTCTGTGTTCCCCTGGGTCTGTGTTCCCCTGAGTCTGTGTTCCCCAGGGTCTGTGCTCCCCTGAGTCTGTGTTCCCTTGGGTCTGTGCTCCCCTGGGTCTGTGCTCCCCTGAATCTGTGTTCCCCTGGATCTGTGCTCCCCTGAGTCTGTGTTCCCCTGGGTCTGTGTTCCCCTGGGTCTGTGTTCCCCTGGGTCTGTGCACCCCTGGGTCTGTGTTCCCCTGGGTCTGTGTTCCCCTGGGTCTGTGTTCCCCTGAGTCGGTGTTCCCCTGGGTCTGTGCTCCCCTGGGTCTGTGCTCCCCTGGGTCTGTGTTCCCCTGTTTCTGTGTTCCCCTGAGTCTGTGTTCCCCTGGGTCTGTGCTCCCCTGAGTCAGTGTTCCCCTGGGTCTGTGCTCCCCTGGGTCTGTGCTCCCCTGAATCTGTGTTGCCCTGGGTCTGTGCTCCCCTGAGTCTGTGTTCCCCCGGGTCTGTGTTCCCCTGGGTATGTGCTCCCCTGGGTCTGTGCTCCCCTGGGTCTGTGCTCCCCTGTGTCTGTGGTCCCCTGGGTCTGTGGTCCGCTGGGTCTGTGCTCGCCTGTGCTCCCCTGGGTCTGTGCTCCTCTTTGTCTGTGTTCCTCTGGGTCTGTTCCCCTGGGTCTATGCTCCCCTGAGTCTGTGCTCCCCTGTGTCTGTGCTCCCCTGGGTCTGTGGTCCCCTGTGTCTGTGTTCCCCTGGGTCTGTGTTGCCCTGAGTCTGTGTTCCCCTGGGTCTGTGCTCCCCTGAGTCTGTGTTCCCCTGGGTCTGTGCTCCCCTGGGTCTGTGCTCCCCTGAGTCTGTGTTCCCCTGGGTCCGTGTTGCCCTGGGTCTGTGCTCCCCTGGGTCTGTGCTCCCCTGGATCTGTGCTCCCCTGAGTCTGTGTTCCCCGGGTCTGTGCTCCCCTGAGTCTGTGTTCCCCTGGGTCTGTGCTCCCCAGAGTCTGTGTTCCCCTGCGTCTGTGCTCCCCTGGGTCTGTGCTCCCCTGGGTCTGTGCTCCCCCTGGGTCTGTGCTCCCCTGGGTCTGTGCTCCCCTGAGTCCGTGTTCCCCTGGGTCTGTGCTTCCCTGGGTCTGTGCTCCACTGGGTCTGTGTTCCCCTAGGTTTGTGCTCCCCTGGGTCTGTGTTCCCCTGGGTCTGTGTTCCCCTGAGTCTCTGTTCGCCTGGGTCTGTGCTCCCCTGGGTCTGTGTTCCCCTGGGTCTGTGCTCCCCTGGGTCTGTGTTCCCCTGGGTCTGTGTTCCCCTGAGTCTGTGCTCCCCTGAGTCTGTGTTCCCCTGGGTCTGTGCTCCCCTGGGTCTGTGCTCCCCTGAGTCTGTGTTCCCATGAGTCTGTTTTCCCCTGAGTCTGTGTTCCCCTGGGTCTGTGTTAACCTGGGTCTGTGTTCCCCTGGGTCTGTGTTCCCCTGGGTCTGTGCTCCCCTGAGTCTGTGCTCCCATGGGTCTGTGCTCCGCTGGGTCTGTGCTCCCCTGGGCCTGTGCTCCCCTGGTTCTGTGCTCCTCTTTGTCTGTGTTCCCCTGGGTCTGTGCTCCCCTGGGTCTGTGCTCCCCTGAGTCTGTGCTCCCCTGAGTTTGTGCTCCCCTGGGTCTGTGCTCCCCTGGGTCTGTGTTCCCCTGGGTCTGTGTTCCGCTGAGTCAGTGTTCCCCTGGGTCTGTGCTCCCCTGAGTCTGTGTTCCCCTGGGTCTGTGCTACCCTGGGTCTGTGCTCCCCTGACTCTGTGTTCCCCTGGGTCTGTGCTCCCCTGGGTCTGTGTTTTCCTGGGTCTGTGCTCCCCTGAGTGTGTTCCCCTGGGTCTGTGCTCCCCTGGGTCTGTGCTCCCCTGAGTCTGTGTTCCCCTGGGTCTGTGCTCCCCTGATTCTGTGTTCCCCTGGGTCTGTGCTCCCCTGGGTCTGTGCTCCCCTGAGTCCGTGTTCCCCTGGGTCTGTGCTCCCCTGAGTCTGTGTTCCCCTGGGTCTGTGCTCCCCTGAGTCTGTGTTTCCCTGGGTCTGTGCTCCCCTGGGTCTGTGCTCCCCTGGGTCTGTGCTCCCCTAAGTCTGTGTTCCCCTGGGTCTGTGCTCCCCTGAGTCTGTGTTTCCCTGGGTCTGTGTTCCCCTGGGTCTGTGCTCCCCTGGGTCTGTGTTCCCCTGGGTCTGTGCTCCCCTGGGTCTGTGCTCCCCTGAGTGTGTTCCCCTGGGTCTGTGCTCCCCTTGGTCTGTGCTCCCCTGAGTCTGTGTTCCCCTGGGTCTGTGCTCCCCTGAGTCTGTGTTCCCCTGGGTCTGTGCTCCCCTGGGTCTGTGCTCCCCTGAGTCCGTGTTCCCCTGGGTCTGTGCTCCCCTGAGTCTGTGTTCCCCTGGGTCTGTGCTCCCCTGAGTCTGTGTTTCCCTGGGTCTGTGTTTCCCTGGGTCTGTGCTCCCCTGGGTCTGTGCTCCCCTAAGTCTGTGTTCCCCTGGGTCTGTGCTCCCCTGAATCTATGTTCCCCTGGGTCTGTGCTCCCGTGAGTCTGTGTTCCCCTGGGTCTGTGCTTCCCTGGGTCTCTGCTCCCTTGAGTCTGTGTTCCCCTGGGTCTGTGCTCCCCTGAGTCTGTGTTCCCCTGGGACTGTGCTCCACTGGGCCTGTGTTCCCCTGGGTCTGTGCTCCCCTGGGTCTGTGCTCCCCTGGGTCTGTGCTCCCCTGGGTCTGTGCTCCCCTGGGTCTGTGCTCCCCTGGGTCTGTGTTCCCCTGGGTCTTTGCTCCCCTGGGTCTATGCTCCCCTGGGTCTGTGCTCCCCTGGGTCTGTGCTCCCTTGGGTCTGTGCTCCCCTGCTCCCCTGGGTCTGTGCTCCCCTGGGTCTGTGCTCCCCTGGGTCTGTGCTCCCCTGGGTCTGTGCTCCCCTGGGTCTGTGCTCCCCTGGGTCTGTGTTCTCCTGGGTCTGTGTTCCCCTGAGTCAGTGTTCCCCTGGGTCTGTGCTCCCATGAGTCTGCGTTCCCCTGGGTCTGTGCTCCCCACGTCTGTGCTCCCCTGAGTCTGTGTTCCCCTGAGTCTGTGCTCCCCTGGGTCTGTGCTCCCCTGAGTCTGTGTTGTTCTGGGTCTGTGTTCCCCTGGGTCTGTGCTCCCCTGGGTCTGTGCTCCCCTGGGTCTGTGCTCCCCTGAGTCTGTGTTCCCCTGGGTCTGTGCTCCCCTGGGTCTGTGCTCCCCTGAGTCTGTGTTCCCCTGGGTCTGTGCTCCCCTGAGTCTGTGTTCCCCTGGGTCTGTGCTCCCCTGGGTCTGTGCTCCCCTGGGTTTGTGTTCCGCTGGGTCTGTGCTCCCCTGCTTTTGTGCTCCTCTTTTTCTGTTCCCCTGGGTCTGTGCTCCCCTGGGTCTGTGCTCCCCTGAGTCTGTGCTCCCCTGGGTCTGTGCTCCCCTGGGTCTGTGCTCCCCTGGGTCAGTGTTCCCCTGGGTCTGTGCTCCCCTGAGTCTGTGTTCCCCTGGGTCTGTGCTCCTTTGGGTCTGTGCTCCCCTGAGTCTGTGTTCCCCTGGGTCTGTGCTCCCCTGGATCTGTGCTCCCCTGAGTCTGTGTTCCCCTGGGTCTGTGCTCCCCTGGGTCTGTGCTCCCCTGGGTCTGTGCTCCCCTGGGTCTGTGCTCCCCTGAGTCCGTGTTCCCCTGGGTCTTTGCTCCCCTGTGTCTGTGTTCCCCTGGGTCTGTGCTCCCCTGAGTCTGTGTTCCCCTGGGTCTGTGCTCCCCTGGGTCTGTGCTTCCTTGTGTCTGTGCTCCCCTGGGTCTGTGCTCCCCTGAGTCTGTGTTCCCCTGGGTCTGTGCTCCCCTGAGTCTGTGTTCCCCTGGGTCTGTGCTCCCCTGAGTCTGTGTTCCCCTGGGTCTGTGCTCCCCTGGGTCTGTGCTCCCCTGAGTCTGTGTTCCCCTGGGTCTGTGCTCCCCTGAGACTCTGCTCCCCTGGGCCTGTGTTCGCCTGGGTTGTGTGCTCCCCTGGGTCTGTGCTCCCCTGAGTCTGTGCTTCCCTGGGTCTGTGCTCCCCTGGGTTTGTGCTCCCCTGAGTCTGTGTTCCCCTTGGTCTGTGCTCCCTTGAGTCTGTGTTCCCCTGGGTCTGCGCTCATCTGAATTTGTGTTCCCCTGGGTCTGTGCTCCCCTGGGTCTGTGCTCCCCTGGGTCTGTGCTCCCCTGAGTCTGTGTTCCCCTGGGTCCGTGTTGCCCTGGGTCTGTGGTCCCCTGGGTCTGTGCTCCCCTGGTTCTGTGCTCCCCTGAGTCTGTGTTCCCCGGGTCTGTGCTCCCCTGAGTCTGTGTTCCCCTGGGTCTGTGCTCCCCAGAGTCTGTGTTCCCTTGCGTCTGTGCTCCCCTGGGTCTGTGCTCCCCTGGGTCTGTGCTCCCCCTGGGTCTGTGCTCCCCTGGGTCTGTGCTCCCCTGAGTCCGTGTTCCCCTGGGTCTGTGCTTCCCTGGGTCTGTGCTCCCTTGGGTCTGTGCTCCACTGGGTCTGTGTTCCCCTAGGTTTGTGCTCCCCTGGGTCTGTGTTCCCCTGGGTCTGTGTTCCCCTGAGTCTCTGTTCGCCTGGGTCTGTGCTTCCCTGGGTCTGTGTTCCCCTGGGTCTGTGCTCCCCTGGGTCTGTGTTCCCCTGGGTCTGTGTTCCCCTGAGTCTGTGCTCCCCTGAGTCTGTGTTCCCCTGGGTCTGTGCTCCCCTGGGTCTGTGCTCCCCTGAGTCTGTGTTCCCATGAGTCTGTTTTCCCCTGAGTCTGTGTTCCCCTGGGTCTGTGTTAACCTGGGTCTGTGTTCCCCTGGGTCTGTGTTCCCCTGGGTCTGTGCTCCCCTGAGTCTGTGCTTCCATGGGTCTGTGCTCCGCTGGGTCTGTGCTCCCCTGGGCCTGTGCTCCCCTGGTTCTGTGCTCCTCTTTGTCTGTGTTCCCCTGGGTCTGTGCTCCCCTGGGTCTGTGCTCCCCTGAGTCTGTGCTCCCCTGGGTCTGTGCTCCCCTGGGTCTGTGCTCCCCTGGGTCTGTGTTCCCCTGGGTCTGTGTTCCGCTGAGTCAGTGTTCCCCTGGGTCTGTGCTCCCCTGAGTCTGTGTTCCCCTGGGTCTGTGCTACCCTGGGTCTGTGCTCCCCTGAGTCTGTGTTCCCCTGGGTCTGTGCTCCCCTGGGTCTGTGTTTCCCTGGGTCTGTGCTCCCCTGAGTGTGTTCCCCTGGGTCTGTGCTCCCCTGGGTCTGTGCTCCCCTGAGTCTGTGTTCCCCTGGGTCTGTGCTCCCCTGATTCTGTGTTCCCCTGGGTCTGTGCTCCCCTGGGTCTGTGCTCCCCTGAGTCCGTGTTCCCCTGGGTCTGTGCTCCCCTGAGTCTGTGTTCCCCTGGGTCTGTGCTCCCCTGAGTCTGTGTTCCCCTGGGTCTGTGCTCCCCTGCGTCTGTGCTCCCCTGGGTCTGTGCTCCCCTAAGTCTGTGTTCCCCTGGGTCTGTGCTCCCCTGAGTCTGTGTTTCCCTGGGTCTGTGTTCCCCTGGGTCTGTGCTCCCCTGGGTCTGTGTTCCCCTGGGTCTGTGCTCCCCTGGGTCTGTGCTCCCCTGAGTGTGTTCCCCTGGGTCTGTGCTCCCCTGGGTCTGTGCTCCCCTGAGTCTGTGTTCCCCTGGGTCTGTGCTCCCCTAAGTCTGTGTTCCCCTGGGTCTGTGCTCCCCTGGGTCTGTGCTCCCCTGAGTCCGTGTTCCCCTGGGTCTGTGCTCCCCTGAGTCTGTGTTCCCCTGGGTCTGTGCTTCCCTGAGTCTGTGTTTCCCTGGGTCTGTGCTCCCCTGGGTCTGTGCTCCCCTGGGTCTGTGTTCCCCTAAGTCTGTGTTCCCCTGGGTCTGTGCTCCCCTGAATCTATGTTCCCCTGGGTCTGTGCTCCCCTGAGTCTGTGTTCCCCTGGGTCTGTGCTCCCCTGGGTCTCTGCTCCCTTGAGTCTGTGTTCCCCTGGGTCTGTGCTCCCCTGAGTCTGTGTTCCCCTGGGACTGTGCTCCACTGGGCCTGTGTTCCCCTGGGTCTGTGCTCCCCTGGGTCTGTGCTCCCCTGGGTCTGTGCTCCCCTGGGTCTGTGCTCCCCTGGGTCTGTGCTCCCCTGGGTCTGTGCTCCCCTGGGTCTGTGCTCCCCTGGGTCTGTGTTCCCCTGGGTCTTTGCTCCCCTGGGTCTATGCTCCCTTGGGTCTGTGCTCCCCTGGGTCTGTGCTCCCTTGGGTCTGTGCTCCCCTGGGTCTGTGCTCCCCTGGGTCTGTGCTCCCCTGGGTCTGTGCTCCCCTGGGTCTGTGCTCCCCTGGGTCTGTGCTCCCCTGGGTCTGTGTTCCCCTGGGTCTGTGTTCCCCTGAGTCAGTGTTCCCCTGGGTCTGTGCTCCCATGAGTCTGCGTTCCCCTGGGTCTGTGCTCCCCACGTCTGTGCTCCCCTGAGTCTGTGTTCCCC
Organism: Cherax quadricarinatus; assembly: GCF_038502225.1. Lineage (NCBI taxonomy): Eukaryota > Metazoa > Arthropoda > Malacostraca > Decapoda > Parastacidae > Cherax > Cherax quadricarinatus. The sequence goes on from NC_091300.1 coordinate 10,022,201, forward strand.
TGAGTCTGTGCTCCCCTGGGTCTGTGCTCCCCTGAGTCTGTGTTGTTCTGGGTCTGTGTTCCCCTGGGTCTGTGCTCCCCTGGGTCTGTGCTCCCCTGGGTCTGTGCTCCCCTGAGTCTGTGTTCCCCTGGGTCTGTGCTCCCCTGGGTCTGTGCTCCCCTGAGTCTGTGTTCCCCTGGGTCTGTGCTCCCCTGAGTCTGTGTTCCCCTGGGTCTGTGCTCCCCTGGGTCTGTGCTCCCCTGGGTCTGTGTTCCGCTGGGTCTGTGCTCCCCTAGGCCTGTGCTCCCCTGCGTTTGTGCTCCTCTTTTTCTGTTCCCCTGGGTCTGTGCTCCCCTGGGTCTGTGCTCCCCTGAGTCTGTGCTCCCCTGGGTCTGTGCTCCCCTGGGTCTGTGCTCCCCTGGGTCAGTGTTCCCCTGGGTCTGTGCTCCCCTGAGTCTGTGTTCCCCTGGGTCTGTGCTCCTTTGGGTCTGTGCTCCCCTGAGTCTGTGTTCCCCTGGGTCTGTGCTCCCCTGGATCTGTGCTCCCCTGAGTCTGTGTTCCCCTGGGTCTGTGCTCCCCTGGGTCTGTGCTCCCCTGGGTCTGTGCTCCCCTGGGTCTGTGCTCCCCTGAGTCCGTGTTCCCCTGGGTCTTTGCTCCCCTGAGTCTGTGTTCCCCTGGGTCTGTGCTCCCCTGAGTCTGTGTTCCCCTGGGTCTGTGCTCCCCTGGGTCTGTGCTTCCTTGTGTCTGTGCTCCCCTGGGTCTGTGCTCCCCTGAGTCTGTGTTCCCCTGGGTCTGTGCTCCCCTGAGTCTGTGTTCCCCTGGGTCTGTGCTCCCCTGAGTCTGTGTTCCCCTGGGTCTGTGCTCCCCTGGGTCTGTGCTCCCCTGAGTCTGTGTTCCCCTGGGTCTGTGCTCCACTGAGTCTGTGTTCCCCTGGGACTCTGCTCCCCTGGGCCTGTGTTCGGCTGGGTCTGTGCTCCCCTGGGTCTGTGCTCCCCTGAGTCTGTGCTTCCCTGGGTCTGTGCTCCCCTGGGTTTGTGCTCCCCTGAGTCTGTGTTCCCCTTGGTCTGTGCTTCCTTGAGTCTGTGTTCCCCTGGGTCTGCGCTCATCTGAATTTGTGTTCCCCTGGGTCTGTGCTCCCCTGGGTCTGTGCTCCCGTGAGTCTGTGCTCCCCTGGGTCTGTGCTCCCCTGGGTCTGTGCTCCCCTGGGTCTCTGCTCCCCTTGGTCTGTGCTCCCCTGGGCCTGTGCTCCCCTGGGCCTGTGCTCCCCTGGGCCTGTGTTCCCCTGGGCCTGTGCTCCCCTCGCCTGTGGTCCCCTGGGCCTGTGGTCCCCTGGGCCTGTGTTCCCCTGGGCCTGTGCTCCCCTGGGCCTGTGCTCCCCTGGGCCTGTGTTCCCCTGGGCATGTGTTCCCCTGGGCCTGTGCTCCCCTGGGCCTGTGCTCCCCTGGGCCTGTGTTCCTCTGGGCCTGTGTTCTTCTGGGCCTGTGCTCCCCTGGGTCTGTGCTCCCCTGGGCCTGTGCTCCCCTGGGCCTGTGCTCCCCTGGGCCTGTGTTCCCCTGGGCATGTGTTCCCCTGGGCCTGTGCTCCCCTGGGTCTGTGCTCCCCTGGGTCTGTGGTCCCCTGGGTCTATGCTCCCCTGGGTCTGTGTTCCCCTGGGTCTGTGCTCCCCTGGGTCTGTGTTCCCCTGGGTCTGTGCTCCCCTGGGTCTGTGCTCCCCTGGGTCTGTGTTCCCCTGGGTCTGTGCTCCCCTGGGCCTGTGCTCCCCTGGGCCTGTGCTCCCCTGGGTCTGTGCTCCCCTGGGTCTGTGCTCCCCTGGGTCTGTGTTCCTTTGGGTCTGTGCTCCCCTGGGTCTGTGCTCCCCTGGGTCTGTGCTCCCCCGGGTCTGTCCCCCCCTGGGTCTGTGCTCCCCTGGGCCTGTGCTCCCCTGGGTCTGTGCTCCCCTGGGTCTGTGCTCCCCTGGGTCTGTGCTCCCCTGGGTCTGTGCTCCCCTGGGTCTGTGCTCCCCTGGGCCTGTGTTCCTTTGGGTCTTTGCTCCCCTGGGCCTGTGCTCCCCTGGGTCTGTGCTCCCCTGGGTCTGTGCTCCCCTGGGTCTGTGTTCCCCTGGGTCTGTGCTCCCCTGGGTCTGTGCTCCCCTGGGTCTGTGCTCCCCTGGGTCTGTGCTCCCCTGGGTATGTGCTCCCCTGGGTCTGTGCTCCCCTGGGTATGTGCTCCCCTGGGTCTGTGCTCCCCTGGCTCTGTGCTCCCCTGGGTCTGTGCTCCCCTGGGTCTGTGCTCCCCTGGGTCTGTGCTCCCCTGGGTCTGTGCTCCCCTGGGTCTGTGTTCCGGTGGTTCTTTGCTCCCCTGGGTCTGTGCTCCCCTGGGTCTGTGCTCCCCTGGGTCTGTGCTCCCCTGGGTCTGTGCTCCCCTGGGTCTGTGCTCCCCTGGGTCTGTACTCCCCTGGGTCTGTGCTCCTGGAACGCAAACTCATTCAGGTTGTTAAAAAAACGGTTTAAAAAAAAACAGTCATCCGGTTTTTTATATATAATTTTTTTTTCAGATTATTTATTTGTTTTTTCTTACATTCTTTACTGAATATAATCCTTTTATAATGGATTTTTATTTAATACCTTTCCAGGTCTTATATTGAGAGAATTACTCTTGATCAAACAACGTAAGTTGACTGGAATCTTACTGATCGGCTCAGCAAGTGGCTCATCACAAGAAAAAAGTCAGTAAAGGCCCTGAATCTGCACTCTCTAGAAAGACGTAGAATTAGGGGGGGATATGATTGAGGTGTATAAATGGAAGACAGGAATAAATAAAGGGGATGTAAATAGTGTGCTGAAAATATCTAGCCTAGACAGGACTCGCAGCAATGGTTTTAAGTTGGAAAAATTCAGATTCAGGAAGGATATAGGAAAGTACTGGTTTGGTAATAGAGTTGTGGATGAGTGGAACAAACTCCCGAGTACAGTTATAGAGGCCAGAACGTTGTGTAGCTTTAAAAATAGGTTGGATAAATACATGAGTGGATGTGGGTGGGTGTGAGTTGGACCTGATAGCTTGTGCTACCAGGTTGGTTGCCGTGTTCCTCCCTTAAGTCAATGTGACCTGAACTGACTAGGTTGGGTGCATTGGCTTAAGCCGGTAGGAGACTTGGACCTGCCTCGCATGGGCCAGTAGGCCTTCTGCAGTGTTCCTTCATTCTTATGTTCTTATGTTCTTAAATTGACCGGGGCGCCAGAGGGACAAGCTGCTGAATGGCTGACACCGATCAATGAAGTTTTTTTTTTTTGGCTGCCTCTGACTGGTAAATGTTCCCTACATCAATACTGACGCCAAAAATAACAAACTTTCTCCATCCACCAAGTGTTGGCAACTTGTGAAAGCGAAGGCAGAAAAAATCTACGATTTTGGTGTCAAGTAAAATCCAGGACTGAACAGGATGCACTCAGTAACAATCTTCACTCATTTGTGTCATAACAGTAACAATCTTCACTTACCAGTGTCATAACAGTAACAATCTTCACTTACCAGTGTCATAACAGTAACAATCTTCACTTACCAGTGTCATAACAGTAACAATCTTCACTTACCAGTGTCATAACAGTAACAATCTTCACTTACCAGTGTCATAACAGTAACAATATTCACTCATCAGTGTCATAACAGTAACAATCTTCACTTACCAGTGTCATAACAGTAACAATCTTCACTCACAGTATCATAACAGTAACAATATTCACTCACAGTGTCATAACAGTAACAATATTCACTTACCAGTGTCATAACAGTAACAATATTCACTCACAGTATCATAACAGTAACAATCTTCACTCACAGTGTCATAACAGTAACAATATTCACTCACAGTGTCATAACAGTAACAATATTCACTGACCAGTGTCATAACAGTAACAATATTCACTGACCAGTGTCATAACAGTAACAATCTTCACTCACAGTGTCATAACAGTAACAATCTTCACTCACAGTGTCATAACAGTAACAATCTTCACTCACAGTGTCATAACAGTAACAATCTTCACTCATTAGTGTCATAACAGTAACAATCTTCACTCATCAGTGTCATAACAGTAACAATATTCACTCATCAGTGTCATAACAGTAACAATCTTCACTCATTAGTGTCATAACAGTAACAATCTTCACTCATTAGTGTCATAACAGTAACAATCTTCACTCATTAGTGTCATAACAGTAACAATCTTCACTCATTAGTGTCATAACAGTAACAATCTTCACTCACAGTGTCATAACAGTAACAATCTTCACTGACCAGTGTCATAACAGTAACAATATTCACTCACAGTATCATAACAGTAACAATATTCACTCACAGTATCATAACAGTAACAATATTCACTCACAGTATCATAACAGTAACAATATTCACTGACCAGTGTCATAACAGTAACAATATTCACTCATCAGTGTCATAACAGTAACAATATTCACTCACAGTGTCATAACAGTAACAATATTCACTCACAGTGTCATAACAGTAACAATATTCACTCACAGTATCATAACAGTAACAATATTCACTCACAGTGTCATAACAGTAACAATATTCACTCACAGTGTCATAACAGTAACAATATTCACTCACAGTGTCATAACAGTAACAATATTCACTCATCAGTGTCATAACAGTAACAATATTCACTGACCAGTGTCATAACAGTAACAATATTCACTCACAGTGTCATAACAGTAACAATATTCACTCACAGTGTCATAACAGTAACAATATTCACTGACCAGTATCATAACAGTAACAATCTTCACTCATCAGTGTCATAACAGTAACAATATTCACTCATCAGTGTCATAACAGTAACAATATTCACTCATCAGTGTCATAACAGTAACAATATTCACTGACCAGTATCATAACAGTAACAATCTTCACTCATCAGTGTCATAACAGTAACAATATTCACTCACAGTGTCATAACAGTAACAATATTCACTCATCAGTGTCATAACAGTAACAATATTCACTGACCAGTATCATAACAGTAACAATCTTCACTCATCAGTGTCATAACAGTAACAATATTCACTGACCAGTGTCATAACAGTAACAATATTCACTGACCAGTGTCATAACAGTAACAATATTCACTCATCAGTGTCATAACAGTAACAATATTCACTGACCAGTGTCATAACAGTAACAATATTCACTGACCAGTGTCATAACAGTAACAATATTCACTCACAGTATCATAACAGTAACAATATTCACTCATCAGTGTCATAACAGTAACAATATTCACTCATCAGTATCATAACAGTAACAATATTCACTCATCAGTGTCATAACAGTAACAATATTCACTGACCAGTGTCATAACAGTAACAATATTCACTCACAGTGTCATAACAGTAACAATCTTCACTCACAGTGTCATAACAGTAACAATATTCACTCATCAGTGTCATAACAGTAACAATCTTCACTCATCAGTGTCATAACAGTAACAATATTCACTGACCAGTATCATAACAGTAACAATATTCACTCATCAGTGTCATAACAGTAACAATATTCACTCATTAGTGTCATAACAGTAACAATATTCACTCACAGTGTCATAACAGTAACAATATTCACTGACCAGTGTCATAACAGTAACAATATTCACTGACCAGTGTCATAACAGTAACAATATTCACTCACAGTGTCATAACAGTAACAATATTCACTGACCAGTGTCATAACAGTAACAATATTCACTCACAGTGTCATAACAGTAACAATATTCACTGACCAGTGTCATAACAGTAATAATATTCACTGACCAGTGTCATAACAGTAACAATATTCACTGACCAGTGTCATAACAGTAACAATATTCACTCACAGTATCATAACAGTAACAATATTCACTGACCAGTGTCATAACAGTAACAATATTCACTGACCAGTGTCATAACAGTAACAATATTCACTGACCAGTGTCATAACAGTAACAATATTCACTCACAGTGTCATAACAGTAACAATATTCACTGACCAGTGTCATAACAGTAACAATATTCACTCACAGTGTCATAACAGTAACAATATTCACTGACCAGTGTCATAACAGTAACAATATTCACTGACCAGTGTCATAACAGTAACAATATTCACTGACCAGTGTCATAACAGTAACAATATTCACTCACAGTATCATAACAGTAACAATATTCACTGACCAGTGTCATAACAGTAACAATATTCACTGACCAGTGTCATAACAGTAACAATATTCACTCACAGTATCATAACAGTAACAATATTCACTGACCAGTGTCATAACAGTAACAATATTCACTGACCAGTGTCATAACAGTAACAATATTCACTCACAGTGTCATAACAGTAACAATATTCACTCACAGTATCATAACAGTAACAATATTCACTGACCAGTGTCATAACAGTAACAATATTCACTGACCAGTGTCATAACAGTAACAATATTCACTCACAGTGTCATAACAGTAACAATATTCACTCACAGTATCATAACAGTAACAATATTCACTGACCAGTGTCATAACAGTAACAATATTCACTGACCAGTGTCATAACAGTAACAATATTCACTCACAGTGTCATAACAGTAACAATATTCACTCACAGTATCATAACAGTAACAATATTCACTCACAGTATCATAACAGTAACAATATTCACTGACCAGTGTCATAACAGTAACAATATTCACTCACAGTGTCATAACAGTAACAATATTCACTCACAGTGTCATAACAGTAACAATATTCACTCATCAGTGTTATAACAAGAAACTGTTAACAAAGCCTACAAACCATTGTTTAATTATAATATAGTTAAACATTGCACTGCTACACTGTACAGTGCACACACTTTACTGTACTGATTGTTTTCATATTAATAAGGAGTACATTTTTATTTTGTACTACCTTAAAATACTCTTAAGAAGTTTACACTTTACGTGTAAAAAAAATCCGTATTTATACAACTGAGCTACATTCCAGTAACGACTTAAAAAAAAATAAATAAAAGAATAAGAGCTAAATTATTTTAACTCTTTATATCACACCATAATAATATCTCTGAGAGTTAAGGTGCCAGGTCAGGCCCGGGGTTGTTTTTTGAACTAATAATCCCGTCCCGGGCGGATAAGTGGGTTGCTACCCGGGGAGCTGCCCATGACAACCCTGGACGCGTCTGCCTCACACCTTTGATCTCCACCGTAGTTGAGATACGTCAATACATTGCTCACTCAATGCAAAGGTTGCAATTGACCAGGCTCAAACCTGCAAGTGAATATTCAAAGAGCCTTTCACATTATCCTGCCAGAGAATCAGTCAAATATATTATTAATCCCATAGCTATTTTTTTTACACAGGGTTTGACAAGGTTAGGTTAAGGATCCCTAACTTTATTGACAAGCTATTGACATGTTAAGGATTCTTAACTTTTTGACAAGCTTAGAGTTGTTACCTACATCAGCTCATTTGAAAGCATTTTTATTGTTATGAAACATACAAGTAGGGAACAGGATGAAGTTGGAGCCATCTGTGGACCAGCAATTTCATTTTATCAACTGACGTTATCTCGTTGACATCATAATGCTGTACGAAGTTCGAGGTCCTGACCAGAGCTTTGGTAAGCTGGGGAAGGAAGAATGATGGGTAAGGATGGAGATGTGGGAAAGGGTTGGGAGGGTGGTGGGGGAGGTTGGGTTTTTAAAGATAAGTGGCCTAACCACTTTGGCGCAATTTAAGCAAGTGTTTGTGTGTGTGTGTGTAGTGTTAGTCTTGAATACATTAGATTCATAAGATAGGTATACCTCCTCCTCGTCAGTTGCACACAGGTATACCAGCTGTACACCGGCATGCCAGTGAGTTGGAAGGATGCACACTATCTACTATTGCCTTTTTTTTCGCAAGTGGATGCTAACTCGGAGTTGGTTGGCTAAGCAGTTTCTGAGATGGTGTCCTGCTGTAGGATGTTTGCGATGTTAAAAGGTTAGTTGTAAAGTGTAGACTGATAGAGGTAGGTCTCCTAAAAATGGGGTGTATTTATCCTTGCTGCTGGACGTAGAATGGTTCAGGTGATATCCATTCTTCTATTTCTTCGGGGAAGTCACTCAGGATCCTTGGTCGTGGAAAGTTCTTGTGAATGAAGCGTCGAACTCTTTGTTGGAGGGTCATTCGTTGGACTCTGTGGGGAGGTGTTCTGATAGTGTAGTAGGTGGTGTTCAGTGGTTGGGGTGGGTTTTCTCTGTCAGAAACAAAGAGTTCTTGCATGTCATAGAGTTGTCTCTTCAGTTTGTCTAGCCTGACATTAATTGCTGCTATTTCCTGTTGTATGTGTACCTCTTCCATCCTGATTCTGTCGGTAAGTTTGGTGCCGGTGATGAAGAGGAGGGCTTTGTTCTGGACTCTTTGGAGCCGTAGCATGTTGGATTTAGTGGTTAGTGACATGGGTACGCATGGGTATTCAAGTAAAGGTCTGATCTTCATCTTTTTGATGTGGGAGGGGCTTCGTTGAATCGGAATAGTTGACTGAAGCGGGTTTTTACTAGGTTCACTTTATTGGTGATGTACGATGTGAAATGAAGTAATCTGTCAATCTCGTAACACAAGATCTTGTTTGGATTTCTGATAGTGATTCGTGAACCTCTGATGGAGATACCCCCTTTATCTTCTATGGTTGATGCAAAACAGTCAATGGTGCTGATGAGGACTTTATCTGGGTTAGTTGTGATTCTCCATTTTTTCTCCCAGTTAGCTGTTCTTCGTAGCTCCTCATTCATTTTCTCTATTACTCTCCCATGCTTGTTGGCACCTGTACGAATGTGTTCCAGACTCGAGTCATCCTGGGGATAAATGATCTCAGATGAAGTGATGTTCTGGAGAAGGGTACAGCCAGAGTGAAGTTGCTGCTTTCTGCCCGTCTTGTGGTATAGAAGCTTACTTCACAATGTTGGCCTTGTACATAA
>NC_091300.1:10038666-10056166 GCF_038502225.1 Cherax quadricarinatus
TGTGTGAGCTGAGTGCACCAAGCAGCGTCATAGAAGCTTTAAAAATAAGTAGGACAAATATATGAGTGAGAAGGATGGGAGCTGAGAAGAACCTACCTTGCATGGGCCAGTAGGACTACTGCATATTATTATTTCCGAAACGTTTCGCTTAGATAATAGGATTCCTCAGTCAAAAACACAGTTGACAACATTGGAGAGAGCAGAAGCACTGAGGAGGTAAAGATGATATTATCAGTACATCAGTCTTGAAGAATTAGTGTTGAGGTGGTCAGTCCCTCAGCCTTCAGAAGCATCAGAGAACGTTTCTCATGCTGCACACTGACTGACACCATGGAGTAGAACCCTTCTCAAAGCTGAGGGACTGACCGCCTCAAGCTATTTCATCAAGGCTGAAGGACTGATCACTTCCTCTTTATCTCTCCACTACTCCTGATGTCTCTAATTATAGTCACCTCTTTATTCGATTAAAGAAACCCGCTGTGTAGGCGAAACGTTTCAGATACCCGAGTGTTGCACATGCGTCTTATTGTTCAACCATTTTTATAATGATATATATACAGACTTAACATGCAGGAATAATATAAGTCTGTATATTCTTATATCCTCCTTATCTCCTCGTATATATTCTGGTTCCCTTCCCTTCGTCCTTCTGTGTGACTAGTTAATGGTCCAAGTCGGACCGAAACGTCGTCATAAGTTATGACTTTTTATTCTTTTCTTCTGAGTCAGTTAGCTGACTCAGAAGTCAGTGGTAAGACTGATGAGTGATCAGACACTCGAGCAGTCAGTCAGATGATGGGCCAGTTAGTATGTGCTTTTACTGGGTCACTCATTCACATTCTTGCTGGTGAAGTGCTTTTGTTCCGAGGAAATAAACCTACCCTCCCCTTCCTCGGATCACACCTGATGACTACCCATACCCGAGGCCCTGTTTGATTCTTACAATTTTAGTGTTTTCCCGTGAATAATAATAATAATAATAATAATAATAATAATAATAATAATAATAATAATAATAATAATAATAATAATAATAATAACCAGGTCATCAATAAGTGTCTCAGTCATTAAGTGACTGTTGAAGGAACACTCATTGAACATCCTTCATCAGTCACTGGTAAAGCCTCGCTCAGTCACAAGGGATCACTAGTCAACGCCTGTCATTAAGTAGCCAATCATCGATGACCCTCAGCGAAGGGTCACAATACAGCAACCAATCATCGACGGTCCTCAGGCCAGGGCTGAAATGCAGCAACAAATCATCAAGGGCCCTCAGGCAAAGGTTTCTTCCCCTCAGTTCTTATAATTAAGCTTGCCCCTTTCAGGATAGCCATTTAGAATGCAGAATTTCCTCCTAATACATTTCAACTTGACTCGTGAGTTCATTTAAGGACAGACTGTCGAGAGCTCATGAGAGAGTGTTTGAACACTTTGTGGTGTCAAAGAGTTTGAGCACTTAAGTGTTGAGAGTGTGACCAGTGTTGCCAGAAGGTTTAAACACTTAGTACTGTCAGAAAGTTGAAACAATTAGTGTTTCCAGGGAGTTGGTATTTTGTCTGCCCTAAATAGGGGGTAAAATTACGTACAGAAACGTAAACAAACCCAGGTGGGTCCAGGAGATGCCTGGTCTACTGAACAATATTTGTTTTATTACAAAGGCACGAAGGCCGTCTTATATACACTGACACCTGGAGAACCTCACACACATGTCAACACTGTCCTCTTATTACAAAGGCACGAAGACCGTCTTATATACACTGACACCTGGAGAACCTCACACACATGTCAACACTGTCCTCTCCTCACTTCCACTCGTCCTTCACTTCAACCCAATAAACACCCCTGATCTCATCTCCCCATAACCCCCTGTACTCTCTCCCCAACTCTCTTCGTTATCTCTTATCCCTCTCCTCCGTTCCCATCACCCTCTCTCACGTTTTACACGTACAGTAATAAATCATAAGATCATAAGAACATAAGAATGGAGGAACACTGCAGCAGGCCTACTGGTCCACACCTGGAAGGTCCTTCCTAAATTCAACCCTTCCTACTCACACATTTGTTCTAAATATTCTCAAAGTTACCTAAGAAATTAGTTCCTATAACCCTTACAACTGATGCTAGGCAGATTCTACTTAAATACAACCCTTCTCAAATGTATAGCTTATATTATATAAATGGTTTAAAAACAGACAAGTTGAAGAATGAGACACTTGTGCAACATTTATTCCACAATAAAGATACCCAAACGTCGCACAAGTGTCTCATTCTGCAATGATACGGTTGTTTAACCGACAAAACAGTCACGTCACGTCCTTATGCTTTCCCAGATCCTGGAAAGCGTATTTCTCCATTAAGATAATCGCTTAAACTTTGACGAGCTCAGAGAGTAGCTTGCATACAATATTGAGAAGCACAGTATCGGGGCGTCATAATACATATGGTAGGGCAGTAAGCACTAGAGTCGCTCCCTAAATGAGACATACTCGAAGTCTCAGGCGCACTCTGACGCAGCTTCTCGACATAGCCCTGAGGCAATCCGTGCACACACACACACACACTACTCATGCATACACACACAGTGTCATGGGTACAATAAACTAGAAGCCTTTCAATATTCTTAAATAGATCGCGAGCGTTTTGAGGCCAACTCAGAAGCTTTCAGACACATTTAAAAGCACACACACACACACACACACACACACACACACACACACACACACACACACACACACACACACACACACACACACACACACACACGCACACACACACACACACACACACACACGACTACTGTGTGTGTCCCAGAGGTATGTCCTATGAGGAGAGGTTAAAGGAAATCGACCTGACGACATTGGAGGACAGAAGAGATAAGGGGGACATGATAACGACATATAAAATACTGAGAGGAATTGACAAGGTGGACAAAGACAGAATGTTCCAGAGATGGGACACAGCAACAAGGGGACACAATTGAAAGCTGAAGACTCAGATGAACCACAGAGATGTTAGGAAGTATTTCTTCAGTCACAGAGTAGTCAGGAAGTGGAATAGTTTGGGAAGCGATGTAGTGGAGGCAGGATCCATACATAGCTTTAAGAAGAAGTATAATAAAGCTCATGGTGCAGGGAGTGACCCAGTAGCGGCCAGTGAAGAGGCGGGGCCAGGAGCTATGATTCGATCCCTGCAACCACAATTAGGTGAATATTAGGTGAGTACACACACACACACACACACACACACACACACACACACACACACACACACACACACAGGTAAAAAATAGCAAAGCAAATTTTGAGTGACCTGTAAACACCAAAACAATAATCTATGGCACAGGTATCACCATGGATGCTGAGAAAGGGAGCAAGAGAAACATCTGAACCACTAACTATTATCTACAAGTTAATGGAAACGGGACGGTAGCCAGAGGTGTGGAAGACACAGAATGTACCCCTCAGTATATAAGACAGAAGTTCTTTAAACTTTACAAGTTTAAGTAAAAAGAACTAAAACATATCTAAACTCTTTCTTAAACACGACCAGACGTTCTCAGAACTCCTTCACTTTTCCCTAGAGCTCGGCAGCACTCACTTCAACGCCCCTCTCTCCCACAGCTGTCACTCTCAGGCACACATAAACGCACTCAAATGCTCCCCAAACTCAGTCCCCAAGGAGAAAACACGAAACACGCCCGGCTGGCCCAACCTGGTCCACCACCTTGTTATCTGCAGCAACCAACATGGCCCACAAGCACCAGGGAAGATGAGAGATTCTTCACCAGTTTTATTATTTTTCTTCTTACTCTTCTCCTTTCTTGTTTTCTTCTTCTTCCTCTTCCTCTCCTTCTTTATCTTCTCCTCCTCCTCCTCTTCTTATTTTTCCTTTTATATTATATAAGAGAAAACTTTTCATGTCAAAAACTTTTTCTATTGTTGCTTTTAAAAAGATTTTCTGTTTTGGCTTAAAAACGAGACTTTTATTATCATTTAGTCTTTTCTTCCCGTTTACTTGGATGTAATTTTTTTAGTTATTGGTATATTTATCTTCTTTTTAGTTAAAGGTATAGTTATGTTTCCTGGTTCCCCTCTGAGTCTAGTTACATTCTTTATATTATATCTTTTCTGGGTAGCGAAGTGAGGGAGGGAGAGAGAGATTAACATCTCTTAGCGTGTAAATAAAATTAGGAAACCTAAACCCAACCTTATAGAACCCAGTGAAGATATATATATATATATATATATATATATATATATATATATATATATATATATATATATATATATATATATATATATATATATATATATATATATATATATATATATTTATACACACACACACACAGTGTTGGTCACATATTAGTCTAAGGTGACACCATTTACGTTACTCACAAACAGAAGTACATATATAAAATAGCGAAGCGAGAAAGGAGACACAATGCTGGCACACCAGACGTGTGAGTTTTTATGAAAAACTGAAAACAATCTCCCGTCCTTCCTCTCTCTCTCTCTCTCTCTGTCTTTCTCTCTCTTATCGTACATTTACTGCACGTTCTCGGCGTTATTCTCGTTCTTTTGTATTCTGGGGCGATGGAAACAAATTGTCGTGTTTCATATATTTTATATGTTTCATATACCCTCAATATGTTTCACATACCCTCAATATGTTTCACATACCCTCGATATGTTTCACATACCCTCGATATGTTTCATATACTCTCGATATGTTTCATATACCCTCGATATGTTTCATATACCCTCGATATGTTTCATATACCCTCGATATGTTTCATATACTCTCGATATGTTTCATATACCCTCGATATGTTTCATATACTCTCGATATGTTTCACATACCCTCGATATGTTTCATATACTCTCGATATGTTTCATATACTCTCGATATGTTTCATATACCCTCGATATGTTTCATATACTCTCGATATGTTTCATATACTCTCGATATGTTTCACATACCCTCGATATGTTTCACATACCCTCGATATGTTTCATATACTCTCGATATGTTTCATATACCCTCGATATGTTTCACATATCTCGATATGTTTCACATACCCTCGATATGTTTCACATACCCTCGATATGTTTCACATACCCTCGATATGTTTCATATACCCTCGATATGTTTCACATAACTTTTGATATATTTCACATACCTTTCATATGTTTCACATACCCTCGATATGTTTCACATACCCTCGATATGTTTCACATACCCTCGATATGTTTCACATACCCTCAATATGTTTCACATACCCTCGATATGTTTCACATACCCTCGATATGTTTCACATACCCTCGATATGTTTCATATACCCTCGATATGTTTCACATACCTCGATATGTTTCATATACCCTCGATATGTTTCACATACCCTCGATATGTTTCACATACCCTCGATATGTTTCACATACCCTCGATATGTTTCATATACCCTCAATACGTTTCACATACCCTCAATATGTTTCACATACCCTCGATATGTTTCACATACCCTCGATATGTTTCATATACTCTCGATATGTTTCATATACCCTCGATATGTTTCACATATCTCGATATGTTTCATATACCATCGATATGTTTCACATACCCTCGATATGTTTCATACACCCTCGATATGTTTCACATACCCTCGATATGTTTCATATACCCTCGATATGTTTCATATACCCTCGATATGTTTCACATACCCTCGATATGTTTCACATACCCTCGATATGTTTCATACACCCTCGATAGGTTTCACATACCCTCGATATGTTTCACATACCCTCTATATGTTTCATATACCCTCGATGTTTCACATACCCTCAATATTTTTCACATACCCTCGATATGTTTCACATACCCTCGATGTTTCATATACCCTCGATATGTTTCATATACCCTCGATATGTTTCACATGCCCTCGATATGTTTCACATACCCTCGATATGTTTCACATACCTCGATATTTTTCATATACTCTCGATATTTCATATAACCTCGATATGTTTCACATATCTCGATATGTTTCATATACCCTCGATATGTTTCACATACCTAGATATGTTTCATATACCCTCGATATGTTTCACATACCCTTGATATGTTTCACATACCCTCGATATGTTTCACATGCCCTCGATATGTTTCATATACCCTCGATATGTTTCACGTACGCTCGATATGTTTCACATACGCTCGATATGTTTCACATACCTCTATATGTTTCACATACCTCGATATGTTTCATATACCCTCGATATGTTTCATATACCCTCCATATGTTTCACATACCCTCGATATGTTTCACATACTTCGATGTTTCACATACCTCGATATGTTTCATATACCCTCGATGTTTCACATACCCTCGATATGTTTCACATTCCCTCGATATGTTTCACATACCCTCGATATGTTTTACATACCCTCGATATGTTTTACATACCCTCGATATGTTTCACATACCTCGATGTTTCATATACCATCGATATGTTTCATATACCCTCGATATGTTTCATATACCCCGACTAAATGAATACCTTGATTTCCAAGACGACAAAACTGAACAAGATAAGTTGTCTGATGCAGTAATAATAAACGGTCCACACATTCCTAGTGACATAACACAAGCACAGTGCAAAGAAACTGCCATCAGGATAATACAGGACCACGTACAAGTCATCGTGCAAAACAATGAAATCAAAGAAACACGTTTGTTAGGAAAACCAGGAAGTAAACACAGTATAATGATCCGACTTCATTCATACGATAAAAGAAAGGACTTAATTAAATCAGCAATTACAATGAAAAATAGAGTGTACATAAATGAGTGTCTAACAAAAAAACGTTCATGCTGAGAAAACTTAAACAGGAAAACAAAATACATCAGTGTTTCACGCGAGATGGGAAAATACTAGTAAGGAAAACATCAACAGGACAACAATATACCATCTCAAACGAACATGATTTCTCTACCTTCCTTAGAAAAGCTGACATTTTTGTAACAGATTAGATAAGTGCCCTTAATACATATATACGTGTGGTGCATATAGTGTACGTTACTATTATATTGTACATTATTATTTTTATTATTTTTCATCACTAGCTAATGAAATACCTCCAATACTCTATACTTCTTTCTTACTACTATAAATTGCTCATAATTTTAAATTACAAGTCAAATCTTACTCCAAATTAATAATATTCATTATTCTTACCTGTCCATTTAATTTTGTTTATCACTACTTGTTTTTTAGTCACTTTTTATTGTGTATGCAATTAGTGTATATTCCAATTACTTTTTTGCAAGTACCAAAACTATCTTTTGCTAGCTAGTACCAACTACCTCATTTTTTTTTTACTTTTATAGTGCAATAAACTGCTCAATTTATTTAATATTACAAATCAGATCTTACTCCTAAACCAATATTATTTCATAGTGACCACCTGTCCATTTAACTTTGTTTACCATTACTTAATTTTAGTCCCTCATATATTTTCTCCTTTATTTTAGCTTTATATAACTACCCTAGTTTATACATTCACAATTGTTAAAATAATCAAGGTGCTATTCTCAGGTGCTAAAGTAGAATAAGTTCACAACTTTGCCATTATATTCCAAAACTACCTTAGCTCATTATTTTACATTTGTTAAATAATTCAGGTGCTATTTTTTAGCTTAAGACTATTTACTTTGTTTTATACTTAATTCTAACTATAGATTCACTACAAATCTTATGATTACAAGCATTGATCCTGATACCAACCTCTTATTTAATGACTTAAATGATTCAAACAGTTACTGTAATTACTACACTGCAGAACAATCAAAGGCACTTCTCAGTGCCAACAACAACATAACTATCTTTAACTACAATATCAGATCTTTAAGCAAGCATTACGATGACCTCATAGCATTACTAAATTCCTTACATGCAATATTGTCCATCATTACACTAACTGAAACCTGGCTAAAGCCTGATAGTACAGATGTCTATGCCATTCCTGGTTACACAGCCATACACAACTGTAGGCCTGACCAACAAGGGGGTGGCACAGCCATATACTACTCAGACCAACTAGAATGTATCACTAATACTTGCACAAGGGATGAACATGGGGAATATATAATAGCCAAATTCAAATCCAAATACCTACAAAAACCTCTCACATTGATAAACATTTACAGAGTTCCACAGTCAAACATTAGCCAATTTAGTCAAAACCTAGGAAGTATGATAACTGATGCACGCATGAACAAAGATCACTTACTACTCTCAGGTGACTTCAATATAAATCTCCTGCAAGACCAGGACCCACACGTTACTGAATTCACAAACACAATGAGTAACTGTATGTTGCTACCAACAGTAACAAAACCTACAAGAGTTACAGAGACTAGTGTTTCCCTACTTGACCACATCTGGACCAACACCATATCCCCTTTAAAATCAGGCATAATTACAGATAATACCACAGACCACTACCCTACTTTTCTCATAACAACTCTTGGTAAATTACCCCAAGACACTACTAAAGTCACCTTCAGACTTCACAATGAGGCAGCCATTAATAACTTCACAACAGCAGTAGCAAACATTGACTGGCACACTGAGCTAGAAATCTATACAGATATTGACGAATGTATTAATAATTTTCTAAAAAAGACCCAATACCTCTATAACAAGCACTGCCCTAAAAAAACTAAACAGATGACAGCTAAGAGACTGAACAGTCCCTGGTTAACACCCAGCATTCTCAAATCCATAAATACAAAACACCAATATGAAAAACAGTACAGAATGGGTCACATAACCAGAGACCAAACAAAACGTTACTCGTCAATCCTAACCAGCCTGATAAGAAGGGCAAAAAAATTGTATTATGAGAACAGATTATCCAACTTACGAGGTGATATAAAAAAGACCTGGAAAACCCTATCAGAAATTCTAGGAACAAAAAAGATATCACGAAATAGCGAAATAAAATTAGCAAAATCAGATGAACCCCAACTCCCACCAACAGAAACAGCAAACAGACTCAATGACTTCTTCTCCACTATAGGACAAAACCTTGCCAATAAAATCCCAAGCTCAGATACCCCACCAAATGACTACCTCACTGGCAACTACCCGAACACACTGTTCCTAGCTCCGACTAACCCATACGAAGTCTCCCTTATTATCAACACGCTAAAAAACAAGGCAGGAGATTTAAATACCTTACCACCCTTTATATACAAAAAAGTGTCACAAGTGCTATCACCAATCATTGCAACACTCTTTAACAAATCCATTGAATCCTCCACCTTCCCCACAGTACTCAAAATAGCAAGGGTCACCCCGATCCACAAAGGAGGAGACCAAACAGAGTTGAATAACTATAGGCCAATATCCAACTTACACCCTCTCTCAAAAATCTTCGAAAAATTAATTCATAAACGAATCTACTCCTACCTTATCTCCCAAAACATACTCAACCCCTGCCAATTTGGATTCAGGCCAAATAAAAATACTAATGATGCTATTATACACATGCTAGAACATATATACACTGCAATAGAGAAAAAAGAAGTCCCACTGGGGATCTTCATTGACTTACGTAAAGCTTTTGATACAGTTAACCATGACTTGCTCCACGTAAAATTGTCACACTATGGTATAAGAGGGCACTCCCTCAACTACCTCAAGTCATACCTCAGCAACAGAAGCCAATATGTGTATGCAAATGGGGCAAACTCTTCTGCACAACCAATTACAGTTGGTGTCCCACAGGGAAGTGTCCTTGGCCCTCTTCTCTTTCTCCTATACATAAATGACCTACCAAATGCTTCGCAATTACTCAAACCCACACTATTTGCAGATGACACTACATACGTCTTCTCCCACCCGAGCCCAGTCACGCTAGCCAATACTGTAAATACAGAATTACAGAAAATATCTACCTGGATGAGGACTAACAAACTTACACTAAACATTGACAAAACCTACTTCATTCAGTTTGGTAACAGAGCTACAGATGTCCCTCTTAACATAATGATAAACGGATCACCTATCACAAAGCTAACAGAGGGAAAATTCTTAGGAATCCACCTTGATAATAGACTCAAATTTCATACACATATACAACAAATTTCTAAGAAAATTTCCAAGACTGTAGGCATACTATCGAAGATACGGTACTATGCTCCACAGTCAGCCCTCCTGGCCCTATATCACTCTCTTATTTACCCCTATCTCACCTATGGAATTTGTGCATGGGGCTCAACAACAAGTAACCATCTCAGACCACTAATTACCCAACAAAAGGCTGCAGTTAGAATGATAACAAATTCTCACTATAGGCAGCACACTCCACCAATATTCAATACACTAAACCTATTCACCATACAAAACATTCATACTTATTACTGCACCTATTACATACATAGAACACTTAACTCTGATATTAACCCTCCCCTCAAACATCTCCTTGCCAACCTCAACAGAACACATGACCATAACACAAGGCACAGATCACTCTTTGATATTCCTCGTGTCCATCTCACACTATGCAAAAACTCAATGCACATAAAAGGCCCTAAAATCTGGAACTCATTACCTGTAAATATAAAAGAAACACTACCTGTTTATAAATTCAAGTCTCTTCTCAAAGATCACTTACTCACCCAAAACCAAATAAATACTGAATAACTGAACCTTATAAATTGTATATCTTAAATGTTTCTCACAATTATATCACATAAATGTTAAACCTAAAACCCAATCTAACTTTATTATTTTTTAAATACACTACCTAACAGAATACTCCATTCTACTGAATGTACAACAATGCATACAACCATATGACCTGTCTTTGTAATACTCACTTGTGCTTTATAGTAATCTGTTTACATTAAAGTTTTATCACCGATGTCATCATTGCTTAGTTCATCTTAAGTTAATTTTAAGCCAGCCCGTAATGCTATGCATAGTATAAGTGGCTTTGGCATACTGCTCTTTTCTGTATTTTTTGTACCTCTGTATGTGTGCACAAATTTTTAAATAAATAAATAAATAAATAAATATGTTTCACATACCTCGATATGTTTCATATACCCTCGATATGTTTCACATACCCTCGATGTTTCACATACCCTCGATGTTTCACATACTTGATATGTTTCACATACCTCGATATGTTTCATATACCCTCGATATGTTTCACATACCCTCGATATGTTTCACATACCTCGATATGTTTCATATACCCTCGATATGTTTCATATACCCTCGATATGTTTCACATACCCTCGATATGTTTCACATACCCTCGATATGTTTCACATACCCTCGATATGTTTCATATACCCTCGATATGTTTCATATATCCTCGATATGTTTCACATAACTTTTGATATATTTCACATACCTTCGAGATGTTTCACATAACTTCGATATGTTTCACATAACTTTTATGTTTCACATACCTTCGAGATGTTTCACATAACTTCGTATATGTTTCACATAACTTCGATATGTTTCACATAACTTTGATATATTTCACACAGCTTCGATATGTTTCATATAACTTCGATATGTTTCAAATAACTTTGTTATGTTTCACATACCTTCGATATGTTTCACATACCTTCGATATGTTTCACATACCTTCAATATGTTTCACATACCTTCAATATGTTTCACATACCTTCAATATGTTTCACATACCTTCAATATGTTTCACATATCTTCGATGTTTCACATACCTTCAATATGTTTCACATACCTTCAATATGTTTCACATACCTTCGATGTTTCACATACCTTCAATATGTTTCACATACCTTCGATGTTTCACATACCTTCAATATGTTTCACATACCTTCAATATGTTCCAAATACCTTCAATATGTTTCACATACCTTCAATATGTTTTGTAGACAGCCTGTACTGTCTGCACAGACAGCCCATGCTGTCTGCCAGCTTAGTTCATATTTCGCGCCACTCAGATGCTGCCCTCTGTAGACAGGCCTCTCGGTAGGCACGCCAGCCTGTCTGCCCTTGCCTCGCTCTCACTCACACAGCGGCCTAGCAGCAAGTCACAAGTACTAGTAGCTCTCTCTCGTGGGATGGCCCTTCCCGGGCCATGGGCACAACACAAGCCTGTGTACCCACCACGACTTAACAATAAACTAAGAAGCCTCCGAAGAAGACGTATCATTTACTCCCCGCTTGCAGCATCACCAAACAAACCCGTTATAGTTTCACATACCTTCAATATGTTTCACATACCTTCAATATGTTTCACATACCTTCAATATGTTTCACATACCTTCAATATGTTTCACATACCTTCAATATGTTTCACATACCTTCAATATGTTTCACATACCTTCAATATGTTTCACATACCTTCAATATGTTTCACATACCTTCAATATGTTTCACATACCTTCAATATGTTTCACATACCTTCAATATGTTTCACATACCTTCAATATGTTTCACATACCTTCAATATGTTTCACATACCTTCAATATGTTTCACATACCTTCAATATGTTTCACATACCTTCAATATGTTTCACATACCTTCCATTTGTTTTACGGATATTTTATAGGTGAAAAAAAACTAGTTTGTTTTTGTTATAGTTTGCTCAAGGTTCCTTTATATGTATTGTTATCAGTGTTGTTAATGTTGTTATATATATATATATATATATATATATATATATATATATATATATATATATATATATATATATATATATATATATATATATATATATATATATATATATATATATATAAAAGATCTCCAAATAGTCTTCTTCACTGCTTCAACATTTTCCAATTACCCTTCCCTCATCAACCTTCCCTTCACCCCTCCCTTCACCCCTTCCTCCAACCATTACCCCTTCCTTCACCCCTCCCCATTCCTCCAACCATTACCCCCCTCCCATCACCCCTTCAACCATTACCCCTTCCCATCACCCCTTTCAACCATTACCCCTCCTCACCTTCACCCTTCCCCCTTCCTCCAACCATTACCCCTCCCTTCCTCCAACCATTACCCCTCCTATCACCTTTTCATCTATTACCCTTCCTTTCACCCCTTCCTCTAACCATTACCCCTCCCTTCCTCCATTACCCCCTTCCCTACCTCCCTTCCTTCAACCATTACCCCTCCCATCACCCCTTCAACTATTACCCCTCCCATCATTCCTCCACCCATTACTTCCCCTTCCTAAGTCTGAGGGAAGTTGGTCCCCTCATCCTCCACTTGCTTGACTTATGACAAACTTTCTTCCCTCGTTTCTCTCATCCATTTCTCCCCCGTCCCCCCTCGCCCTTCTTTTCTTCCCTCTACTCTCTCTCTTCTCCCCTCTCCATTCTTTTTTCCCTTCACCCTATCCAATCTCTGTTCTCATTTTCTCTCTCCTTTACATCTTCTTTCATTTCCTCCTCACTCACCATTTCTCTTACTACCTTCTTTCCATTTATATTTTTGCCTCTTTATTCACACATTATTATTATTCTTATTATTTTTATAATCATTATTATTATTATTATCATTGCTATCATTATCATTATTTTTATTATTACTAGTTATTATTATTAATCATTATTATTATCATTTATGATTAAATCAGTACGGTCATATACCGTCTGGAAGGTAATCAGGTTTGATCCAAGGAAGGGGAGCTAAAGTTGTTAAGATGATCCTTCAATAAGGTTAATTTTGCTGCTTCCTGACACAGATTTTTTCTTCTCGTCTTTCCTCCCATCACTCTTCTATTTTATTTTCCTCCTCCTTCCTGTTCCATTTCCCATGTCCTCGCTCCCTTTTCCACCTCCCTGTACTCTCTTTCTCCTTGTTCCAGCTCCCCTCTTCCTGTTCTATCTCTCTCCTCTCTTTCTCTTTCTCCCTGCTCCATCTCTCTCTCTGTCTCTCCCTGTTCCATCTTCTCTCTTTCTTCCTGTTCCATCTCTCTCTCTGTCTCTCCCTGTTCCATCTTCTCTCTTTCTTCCTGTTCCATCTCCTCTCTCTCTCTCTCTCCCTGTTCCATTTCCCCTACCCTTGTTCCATCTTCGTTCCATCTCCGTGTTCTGTCTCCCCTCTCCCTGTTCCATCTTCCCCCGTTCTCTCTCTCTCTCTCTCCCTGTTACATCTCCCCTCTCCTCTTTCTCTCCCTCTTCCATTTCCCCTCTCCTTGTTCAATCTCTTTTATCTCTCTCCCTGTCTCATCTTCCCTCTGTCTTTCTCCCTGTTCCATTTCCCCTTCTCTACAACCAGTCTCATCTCTCCCTTTACCTTCGTTTCCTATCTCGCCTCATTGCTCAATCTCACTTCTACCCTATCCTCTCTCTCTCTCTCTCTCTCTCTCTCTCTCTCTCTCTCTCTCTCTCTCTCTCTCTCTCTCTCTGTCTCTCTCTCCCTTTTTTTTTTTTTTTTTTTTTTTTTTTTTTACACAGGGTTTGACAAGGTTAAGGATCCCTAGCTTTATTGACAGCTATTTACAGGTTAAGGATTCCTAACTTTATTGGCAAGCTAAGAGCTGTTACCTACATCAGCTCATTTGAAAGCATTTGTATTGTTATGAGACATACAAGTAGGGAACAGGATGAAGTTGGAGCCATCTGTGGGCCACCATTTTCATTTGATCAACTGACTTTATCTCGTTGACATCATTATGCTGAACGAATGTGTTCCATACTCGAGTCATCCTGGGTATGTATGATCTCAGATGGAGTGATGTTCTGGAGAAGGGTACAACCAGAGTGAAGTTGCTGCTTTCTGCCCGTCTTGTGGCATAAAAGCTTGTTTCACGCTGTCCTCGAAGTGGATCCAAGTGTGGTATTTTGACAATATTGGCCTTGTACATAACAGTAAGGCCACCCACATCCCTCCTATGTTGAAGGCTCTGCTGAAATGACAGATCTATCCAAGATGGGTCCAGGCGAGAGATGAGACGTCTTGCTCTGTTCTCTACTCTGTCAAGCAGTCGCAGATGAGAGGGGGGGCAGGCAAACCAAGAAAGTGGAGCATACTCAAGGTGTGAGCGTACTTGTGCCTCGTACAGGATCTTGCAGCCCCTACTGTCAAGCATATGGGAGATACGGCGAAGTGCTGTAAGCTTCCTGGCTGCCTTGTTTGCAAGATTTACAACGTGGTTCTTCATGGTTAGTTTGGAGTCAAATTTCACCCCAAGGATATCAACTTCTTCTCCAGGTGCCAACATCCTCCCATTCATCCTTACTACTGCACCAGCATTACCATCATGGTTCCTAGAGATGATCATCATTTGCGTTTTCTCAGGTGCAAATGTTACTTGCCATCTATTTCCCCAAGCTGATATAGCTCTCAGCTGGTGATTGATGTAGCTTAGAGCAGCTGGCATTTCTTCTCTTGGATAAGTGAATGTCAGTGTACAGTCATCTGCATATGCATGTGATTCTGGGATGAGATGAAGAAGGTCGTTGAAGTAGACATTCCATAACAATGGACCCAGCACGCTTCCTTGTGGAACACTTGCCCCAATAGGATGTCTTGCTGATTCCATTCCGTTGAGAACTACACTTAGAGATCTACCATGAAGGTAATCACTGAGGAGACATAGCATAGAGCCTGCAATTCCCAGTGCTTGAAGTTTTGCTAAGAGGCCCTGGTGCCACACCCGGTCGAAAGCGCCAGCAATGTCCAGTGCTACCACACAGCTGACTTTGGATTCATCCAGTGACTGGTGCCACTTAGTGGAGAGGTTTAACAACAGATCAGCAGCAGAGTAACCTTTCCTGAAGCCATATTGACGATCACAAAGTAGTGAGTGGTAGTCAAAAAACTCTGTCATTTGTCTTGAGATTATTGTCTCAAGGATCTTACCAGTGATTGACAGGAGTGACACTGGTCTGTAGTTGCTGATTTCTGCTCTGCTCTTCTTTTTGTGAACAGGGACTACATTTGCCTCTTTCCATAGAGAGGGCCATTTACACTGTACTAGGCAGTGCTGAAAGATGCGAGTTAGAGGTGCTGCTAGCTGGTCTGCACATCTTCTCAACAATCTTGGGCTCAACTTGTCTGGGCCCACAGCCTTTTCTTGGTCAAGCGATTTAAGAAGGAAATGCACCTCCTCCTGCCTTATTGACACCACTGACAGTTTTGACACAGTTCTTGCAGCTAGCCAAGGAGGGTCCCTTGCTGGATCAGGAACTTGCATTTTGGTAGCAAAGTGTTCAGCAAAGAGGTCCGCCTTCTCTTGACTACTAGTAGAGGTAGTCCCATCCTGTCGATTTAGAGGTGGAATAAGTTCATCAGGCAGATAACCTTGTCTGTCCTTGACCAGGGACCACCAGGTTTTGGAGCCTACCCTACCTGATGCTAACTTTCTTTTAGTGTCCGACTCCCATTTAGCAATGGCCCACTTTTGAACATCACCCATATGCCTACAGGCTTGCATGTGCAAGTTCCTGTTATAGGTGGTAGGATGCCTCTTATACCTTCGCCATGCTTTGTACTTAGCAGTAGCAGCCTCTCTACAACGAAAGCCAAACCAAGGCTGATCTGTAGGCTTCGTCACATATTGCCGGTGAGGAATGTGTTCTTGTTGTAGATTAAGGATGTGTCCAGTGAAGGCTTTCGCTTGGTTGTCAACATCCCCTTGGAGAAGAGCATTCCAGTCGGTGGTGGCGAGCTCAGAGCAAAGGGCTGTCCAATTACCTCTTTCCCATAGCCAGGTTGTGCGTGTGGACTCAACACCTCGTTCTGTTGGGATCTTAAGTGTCGTAAAAACAGCCTTGTGGTCAGACGATCCAACATAGCCGAGGGGTTGACAAGTGACTATGCCTTCTGCCAGATCACTCACTACTGGGTCAAGGGAGGAGCCAGAGATATGAGTGGGGAAATCAACAAGTTTCTCATGTCAAACACTGCAAGGAGGTCATCAAAGTCCTCTGTATAAGGTGCTGGTTGAGGTCACCAACAATTATAATATGTTGACAGTTGTGTTGTAGCAGAAGGAGTCAATATTTTCCAGTTAGGAAGTTGATAGGGTCTGCATGTTGCCACTGAGGTCTGTACATTGCACATGCTAGTACAGAAGGTACTAGTGTTTATACAGAGGCTTGAAGAACATCATTTCAAGATGTGTAGGGGGTGGCAACATCAATGTGCTAGGGCATGAACACTTTTAGAGAAGCACACAGCAACACCTCCTCCTTGCCCTTGCCTGTCTCTTCTCATCCATGAGGTGTAGCCAGCAATTCTTGCAAAATTTTCTGGAGTCCTGTCATCCAAAATGTTTCAGCTAACAGCTATCATGTCAGGGACGTCAGTGTTCAAACAAAACTATGTGTGGAGCTCTCCAAGCATTGAGTGATGAAACCTCTAATGTTGGCCGACAGGATGCTGATAGACTGGCTCCTCATGATTAAGTGGTGGGTGTGATGAGGTGGTGGGTGTGAAGGAAGATAGGGTGCCTGCCCAGAGAGTGGTAGGGTACTGA
>NC_091300.1:10061166-10093666 GCF_038502225.1 Cherax quadricarinatus
TCCACGTCCTTCTCTTCCTCCACGTCCTTCTCTTCCTCCACGTCCTTCTCTTCCTCCACGTCCTTCTCTTCCTCCACTTCCTTCTCGTCCTCCACGTCTTTCTCTTCCTCCACGTCCTTCTCTTCGTCCACGTCCTTCTCGTACTCCACGTCCTTCTCTTCCTCCACGTCCTTCTCTTCCTCCACGTCCTTCTCTTCCTCCACGTCCATCTCGTCCTCCACGTCTTTCTCTTCCTCCACGTCCTTCTGTTCCTCCACGTCCTTCTCTTCCTCCACGTCCTTCTCGTCCTCCACGTCCTTCTCTTCCTCCACGTCCTTCTCTTCCTCCACGTCCTTCTCTTCCTCCACGTCCTTCTCTTTCTTCACGTCCTTCTCTTCCTCCACGTCCTTCTCTTCCTCCACGTCCTTCTCTTCCTCCACGTCCTTCTCTTCCTCCACGTCCTTCTCTTACTCCACGTCCTTCTCATCCTCCACGTCCTTCTCTTCCTCCACGTCCTTCTCTTCCTCCAGGTCCTTCTCTTCCTCCACGCCCTTCTCTTCCTCCACGTCCTTCTCTTCCTCCACGTCCTTCTCTTCCTCCACGTCCTTCTCTTCCTCCACGTCCTTCTCTTCCTCCACGCCGTTCTCTTCCTCCACGTTCTTCTCATCCTCCACGTCCTTCTCTTCCTCCACGTCCTTCTCTTCCTCCACGTCCTTCTCTTCCTCCACGTCCTTCTCTTCCTCCACGTCCTTCTCTTCCTCCACGTCCTTCTCTTCCTCCACGTCCTTCTCTTCCTCCATGTCCTTCTCTTCCTCCACGCCCTTCTCTTCCTCCACGTCCTTCTCTTCCTCCACGTCCTTCTCTTCCTCCACGTCCTTCTCTTCCTCCACGTCCTTCTCTTCCTCCACGCCGTTCTCTTCCTCCACGTTCTTCTCATCCTCCACGTCCTTCTCTTCCTCCACGTCCTTCTCTTCCTCCACGTCCTTCTCTTCCTCCACGTCCTTCTCTTCCTCCACGTCCTTCTCTTCCTCCACGTCCTTCTCTTCCTCCACGTCCTTCTCTTCCTCCACGTCCTTCTCTTCCTCCACGTCCTTCTCTTCCTCCACGTCCTTCTCTTCCTCCACGCCCTTCTCTTCATCCACGCCGTTCTCTTCCTCCACGTCCTTCTCATCCTCCACGTCCTTCTCTTCCTCCACGTCCTTCTCTTCCTCCACGCCCTTCTCTTCCTCCACGTCCTTCTCTTCCTCCACGTCCTTCTCTTCCTCCACGTCCTTCTCTTCCTCCACGCCCTTCTCTTCCTCCACGTCCTTCTCTTCCTCCACGTCCTTCTCTTCCTCCACGTCCCTCTCGTCTTCCACGTCCCTCTCGTCTTCCACGTCCCTCTCGTCCTCCACGTCCCTCTCGTCCTCCACGTCCTTCTCTTCCTCCACGTCCTCTCGTCCTCCACGTCCTTCTCTTCCTCCACGTCCCTCTCGTCCTCCACGTCCTTCTCTTCCTCCACGTTGTTCTCGTCCACCACGTCTTTCTCTTCCTCCAAGTCCTTCTCTTCCTCCACGTCCTTCTCTTCCTCCACGTCCCTCTCGTCTTCCACGTCCCTCTCGTCTTCCACGTCCCTGTCGTCTTCCACGTCCCTCTCATCCTCCACGTCCTTCTCTTCGTCCACGTCCTTCTCGTCCTCCACGTCCTTCTCTTCCTCCACGTCCTTCTCTTCCTCCACGTCCTTCTCTTCCTCCACGTCCTTCTCTTTCTTAACGTCCTTCTCTTCCTCCACGTCCTTCTCTTCCTCCACGTCCTTCTCTTCCTCCACGTGCTTCTCTTCCTCCACGTCCTTCTCTTCCTCCACGTCCTTCTCTTACTCCACGTCCTTCTCTTTCTCCACGTCCTTCTCTTCCTCCACGTCCTTCTCTTCCTCCACATTCTTCTCTTCCTCCACGTCCTTCTCTTTCTCCACGTCCTTCTCTTCCTCCACGTCCCTCTCTTCCTCAACGTCCTTCACTTCCCCCACGTCCTTCTCGTCCTCCACGTCTTTCTCTTCCTCCACGTCCTTCTCTTCCTGCATGTCCTTCTCTTCCTCCACGTCCTTCTCTTTCTCCACGTCCTTCTCTTCCTCCACGTCCTTCTCTTCCTCCACGTCCTTCTCTTCCTCCACGTCCTTCTCTTCCTCCACGTCCTTCTCTTCCTCCACGTCCTTCTCGTCCTCCACGTCTTTCTCTTCCTCCACGTCCTTCTCTTCGTCCACGTCCTTCTCGTCCTCCACGTCCTTCTCTTCCTCCACGTCCTTCTCTTCCTCCACGTCCTTCTCTTCCTCCACGTCCTTCTCTTCCTCCACTTCCTTCTCGTCCTCCACGTCTTTCTCTTCCTCCACGTCCTTCTCTTCGTCCACGTCCTTCTCGTACTCCACGTCCTTCTCTTCCTCCACGTCCTTCTCTTCCTCCACGTCCTTCTCTTCCTCCACGTCCATCTCGTCCTCCACGTCTTTCTCTTCCTCCACGTCCTTCTGTTCCTCCACGTCCTTCTCTTCCTGCATGTCCTTCTCTTCCTCCACGTCCTTCTCTTTCTCCACGTCCTTCTCTTCCTCCACGTCCTTCTCTTCCTCCACGTCCTTCTCTTCCTCCACGTCCTTCTCTTCCTCCACGTCCTTCTCTTCCTCCACGTCCTTCTCGTCCTCCACGTCTTTCTCTTCCTCCACGTCCTTCTCTTCGTCCACGTCCTTCTCGTCCTCCACGTCCTTCTCTTCCTCCACGTCCTTCTCTTCCTCCACGTCCTTCTCTTCCTCCACGTCCTTCTCTTCCTCCACTTCCTTCTCGTCCTCCACGTCTTTCTCTTCCTCCACGTCCTTCTCTTCGTCCACGTCCTTCTCGTACTCCACGTCCTTCTCTTCCTCCACGTCCTTCTCTTCCTCCACGTCCTTCTCTTCCTCCACGTCCTTCTCTTCCTCCACGCCCTTCTCTTCCTCCACGTCCTTCTCTTCCTCCACGTCCTTCTCTTCCTCCACGTCCCTCTCGTCTTCCACGTCCCTCTCGTCTTCCACGTCCCTCTCGTCCTCCACGTCCCTCTCGTCCTCCACGTCCTTCTCTTCCTCCACGTCCTCTCGTCCTCCACGTCCTTCTCTTCCTCCACGTCCCTCTCGTCCTCCACGTCCTTCTCTTCCTCCACGTTGTTCTCGTCCACCACGTCTTTCTCTTCCTCCAAGTCCTTCTCTTCCTCCACGTCCTTCTCTTCCTCCACGTCCCTCTCGTCTTCCACGTCCCTCTCGTCTTCCACGTCCCTGTCGTCTTCCACGTCCCTCTCATCCTCCACGTCCTTCTCTTCGTCCACGTCCTTCTCGTCCTCCACGTCCTTCTCTTCCTCCACGTCCTTCTCTTCCTCCACGTCCTTCTCTTCCTCCACGTCCTTCTCTTTCTTAACGTCCTTCTCTTCCTCCACGTCCTTCTCTTCCTCCACGTCCTTCTCTTCCTCCACGTGCTTCTCTTCCTCCACGTCCTTCTCTTCCTCCACGTCCTTCTCTTACTCCACGTCCTTCTCTTTCTCCACGTCCTTCTCTTCCTCCACGTCCTTCTCTTCCTCCACATTCTTCTCTTCCTCCACGTCCTTCTCTTTCTCCACGTCCTTCTCTTCCTCCACGTCCCTCTCTTCCTCAACGTCCTTCACTTCCCCCACGTCCTTCTCGTCCTCCACGTCTTTCTCTTCCTCCACGTCCTTCTCTTCCTGCATGTCCTTCTCTTCCTCCACGTCCTTCTCTTTCTCCACGTCCTTCTCTTCCTCCACGTCCTTCTCTTCCTCCACGTCCTTCTCTTCCTCCACGTCCTTCTCTTCCTCCACGTCCTTCTCTTCCTCCACGTCCTTCTCGTCCTCCACGTCTTTCTCTTCCTCCACGTCCTTCTCTTCGTCCACGTCCTTCTCGTCCTCCACGTCCTTCTCTTCCTCCACGTCCTTCTCTTCCTCCACGTCCTTCTCTTCCTCCACGTCCTTCTCTTCCTCCACTTCCTTCTCGTCCTCCACGTCTTTCTCTTCCTCCACGTCCTTCTCTTCGTCCACGTCCTTCTCGTACTCCACGTCCTTCTCTTCCTCCACGTCCTTCTCTTCCTCCACGTCCTTCTCTTCCTCCACGTCCATCTCGTCCTCCACGTCTTTCTCTTCCTCCACGTCCTTCTGTTCCTCCACGTCCTTCTCTTCCTCCACGTCCTTCTCGTCCTCCACGTCCTTCTCTTCCTCCACGTCCTTCTCTTCCTCCACGTCCTTCTCTTCCTCCACGTCCTTCTCTTTCTTCACGTCCTTCTCTTCCTCCACGTCCTTCTCTTCCTCCACGTCCTTCTCTTCCTCCACGTCCTTCTCTTCCTCCACGTCCTTCTCTTACTCCACGTCCTTC
This sequence comes from Cherax quadricarinatus, assembly GCF_038502225.1. NCBI lineage: Eukaryota > Metazoa > Arthropoda > Malacostraca > Decapoda > Parastacidae > Cherax > Cherax quadricarinatus. Next base: position 10,065,515 of record NC_091300.1, read on the forward strand.
TCTTTCTCCACGTCCTTCTCTTCCTCCACGTCCTTCTCTTCCTCCACATTCTTCTCTTCCTCCACGTCCTTCTCTTTCTTCACGTCCTTCTCTTCCTCCACGTCATTCTCGTCCTCAACGTCCTTCTCTTCCTCCACGTCCTTCTCATCCTCCACGTCCTTCTCTTCCTCCACGTCCTTCTCTTCCTCCATGTCCTTCTCTTCCTCCACGCCCTTCTCTTCCTCCACGTCCTTCTCTTCCTCCACGTCCTTCTCTTCCTCCACGTCCTTCTCTTCCTCCACGTCCTTCTCTTCCTCCACGCCGTTCTCTTCCTCCACGTTCTTCTCATCCTCCACGTCCTTCTCTTCCTCCACGTCCTTCTCTTCCTCCACGTCCTTCTCTTCCTCCACGTCCTTCTCTTCCTCCACGTCCTTCTCTTCCTCCACGTCCTTCTCTTCCTCCACGTCCTTCTCTTCCTCCACGTCCTTCTCTTCCTCCACGTCCTTCTCTTCCTCCACGTCCTTCTCTTCCTCCACGCCCTTCTCTTCATCCACGCCGTTCTCTTCCTCCACGTCCTTCTCATCCTCCACGTCCTTCTCTTCCTCCACGTCCTTCTCTTCCTCCACGCCCTTCTCTTCCTCCACGTCCTTCTCTTCCTCCACGTCCTTCTCTTCCTCCACGTCCTTCTCTTCCTCCACGCCCTTCTCTTCCTCCACGTCCTTCTCTTCCTCCACGTCCTTCTCTTCCTCCACGTCCCTCTCGTCTTCCACGTCCCTCTCGTCTTCCACGTCCCTCTCGTCCTCCACGTCCCTCTCGTCCTCCACGTCCTTCTCTTCCTCCACGTCCTCTCGTCCTCCACGTCCTTCTCTTCCTCCACGTCCCTCTCGTCCTCCACGTCCTTCTCTTCCTCCACGTTGTTCTCGTCCACCACGTCTTTCTCTTCCTCCAAGTCCTTCTCTTCCTCCACGTCCTTCTCTTCCTCCACGTCCCTCTCGTCTTCCACGTCCCTCTCGTCTTCCACGTCCCTGTCGTCTTCCACGTCCCTCTCATCCTCCACGTCCTTCTCTTCGTCCACGTCCTTCTCGTCCTCCACGTCCTTCTCTTCCTCCACGTCCTTCTCTTCCTCCACGTCCTTCTCTTCCTCCACGTCCTTCTCTTTCTTAACGTCCTTCTCTTCCTCCACGTCCTTCTCTTCCTCCACGTCCTTCTCTTCCTCCACGTGCTTCTCTTCCTCCACGTCCTTCTCTTCCTCCACGTCCTTCTCTTACTCCACGTCCTTCTCTTTCTCCACGTCCTTCTCTTCCTCCACGTCCTTCTCTTCCTCCACATTCTTCTCTTCCTCCACGTCCTTCTCTTTCTCCACGTCCTTCTCTTCCTCCACGTCCCTCTCTTCCTCAACGTCCTTCACTTCCCCCACGTCCTTCTCGTCCTCCACGTCTTTCTCTTCCTCCACGTCCTTCTCTTCCTGCATGTCCTTCTCTTCCTCCACGTCCTTCTCTTTCTCCACGTCCTTCTCTTCCTCCACGTCCTTCTCTTCCTCCACGTCCTTCTCTTCCTCCACGTCCTTCTCTTCCTCCACGTCCTTCTCGTCCTCCACGTCTTTCTCTTCCTCCACGTCCTTCTCTTCGTCCACGTCCTTCTCGTCCTCCACGTCCTTCTCTTCCTCCACGTCCTTCTCTTCCTCCACGTCCTTCTCTTCCTCCACGTCCTTCTCTTCCTCCACTTCCTTCTCGTCCTCCACGTCTTTCTCTTCCTCCACGTCCTTCTCTTCGTCCACGTCCTTCTCGTACTCCACGTCCTTCTCTTCCTCCACGTCCTTCTCTTCCTCCACGTCCTTCTCTTCCTCCACGTCCATCTCGTCCTCCACGTCTTTCTCTTCCTCCACGTCCTTCTGTTCCTCCACGTCCTTCTCTTCCTCCACGTCCTTCTCGTCCTCCACGTCCTTCTCTTCCTCCACGTCCTTCTCTTCCTCCACGTCCTTCTCTTCCTCCACGTCCTTCTCTTTCTTCACGTCCTTCTCTTCCTCCACGTCCTTCTCTTCCTCCACGTCCTTCTCTTCCTCCACGTCCTTCTCTTCCTCCACGTCCTTCTCTTACTCCACGTCCTTCTCTTTCTCCACGTCCTTCTCTTCCTCCACGTCCTTCTCTTCCTCCACATTCTTCTCTTCCTCCACGTCCTTCTCTTTCTTCACGTCCTTCTCTTCCTCCACGTCATTCTCGTCCTCAACGTCCTTCTCTTCCCCCACGTCCTTCTCGTCCTCCACGTCTTTCTCTTCCTCCACGTCCTTCTCTTCCTCCATGTCCTTCTCTTCCTCCACGTCCTTCTCTTTCTCCACGTCCTTCTCTTCCTCCACGTCCTTCTCTTCCTCCACGTCCTTCTCTTCCTACACGTCCTTCTCTTCCTCCACGTCCTTCTCTTCCTCCACGTCCTTCTCTTCCTCCACGTCCTTCTCGTCGTCCACGTCTTTCTCTTCCTCCACGTCCTTCTCTTCGTCCACGTCCTTCTCGTCCTCCACGTCCTTCTCTTCCTCCACGTCCTTCTCTTCCTCCACGTCCTTCTCGTCCTCCACGTCTTTCTCTTCCTCCACGTCCTTCTGTTCCTCCACGTCCTTCTCTTCCTCCACGTCCTTCTCTTCCTCCACGTCCTTCTCTTCCTCCACGTCCTTCTCGTCCTCCACGTCCTTCTCTTCCTCCACGTCCTTCTCGTCCTCCACGTCCTTCTCTTCCTTCTCTTCTTCCTCTCTTTCCTCTCATAACAAAACATTTTTTTTACAAGTAAACTTTTCTCATTTTTATCCACTTACATTCATTTTTTGGAGATTTTTTTGTGCCGGCTACTCAAAAAAAAAAAATTGCACAGACACACACATACACACACACGTGTATAGTATGCAAAGTCATGCAGATTATCAGGAGAAGAGTGGTAGAACGCTTAGAAAGGAATGAGCTTATCAACAACAGCCAACACGGGTTCAGGGACGGGAAATCCTGTGTCACAAACCTACTGGAGTTCTATGACAAGGTGACAGCAGTAAGGTAAGAGAGAGAGAGAGGGGTGGGTTGATTGCATTTTCATCGACTGTAAGAAGGCATCTGACACAGTTCCACACAAGAGATTAGTGCAAAAGCTGGAGGACCAAGCAGGGATAACAGGGAAGGCACTACAATGGATCAGGGAATACCTGTCAGGAAGACAACAGCGAGTCATGGTACGAAGCGAGGTGTCAGAGTGGGAGCCTGTGACGAGTGGGGTTCCACAGGGGTCAGTCCTAGGACCAGTGCTGTTTCTGGTATTTGTGAACGACATGACGGAATAAATAGACTCCGAAGTGTCCCTGTTTGCAGATGATGTAAAGTTGATGAAAAGAATTCAGTCGGACGAGGACCAGGCAGAACTACAAAGGGATCTGGACAGGCTGCAGGTCTGGTCCAGAAATTGGCTCATGGAGTTCAACCCCACCAAGTGCAAAGTAATGAAGATTAGGGAAGGGCAAAGAAGACCGCAGATGGAGTACAGTCTAGGGGGCCAGAGACTACAAACCTCACTCAAGGAAAAAGATCTTGGGGTGAGTATAACACCAGGCACATCTCCTGAAGCGCACATCAACCAAATAACTGCTGCAGCATATGGGCGCCTAGCAAACCTCAGAACAGCATTCCGACATCTTAATAAGGAATCGTTCAGGACCCTGTACACCGTGTACGTTAGGCCCATATTGGAGTATGCGGCAACAGTTTGGAACCCACACCTAGCCAAGCACGTAAAGAAACTAGAGAAAGTACAAAGGTTTGCAACAAGACTAGTCCCGGAGCTAAGGGGTATATCCTACGAGGAGAGGTTAAGAAAAATCGACCTGACGACACTGATAGACAGGAGAGATAGGGAAGACATGATAACGACATATAAAATACTGAGAGGAATTGACAAGGTGGATAGAGACAGAATGTTCCAGAGATGGGACACAGTTGGAAATTGAAGACACAGATGAATCACAGGAAAGTTAGGAAGTATTTCTTCAGTCACAGAGTAGTAAGGAAGTGGAATAGTTTTTGAAGCGATGCAGTGGAGGCAGGATCCATTCGTAGCTTTAGGCAGAGGTATGATAAAGCTCATGGTATGGGGAGAGTGACTCAGTAGAGGCCAGTGAAGAGGCGGGGCCAGGAGCTATGCCTCGACACCTGCAACCACAACTAGGTGAGTACACACACACACACACATACACACACAGAGGGAGATTAATTGGGAAAACCTGGAGCCTCATGGGGGTCCCGAAACATGGAGAGCCAAGATGATGGATATGGTAATGGAAAACTTCATGCATCAACATGTTAGGGACACTACCAGAGAGAGAGGGGAGGATGAACCAGCAAGACTGGACCTCGTGTTCACCCTGATTAGTTCAAACTTTGAATACATCCCATATGAGAGACCCCTTGGAGCTAGTGATCACGTAGTGCTGAGCTTTGAATACATAGTAGAGTTACAAGTGGAGAGGATAACAGGAGTAGAATGGGAAAAGCCAAACTACAAAAAGGGGGGACTACACAGGTATGAGGAACTTCCTACAGGAGGTTCAGTGGGAAAGAGAATTGGTAGGAAAGTCAGTAAACGAAATGATGGACTACGTAACGACAAAATGCAAGGAGGCAGAGGAAAAGTTTGTTTCCAAGGGCAACAGAAATAACGGGAAGACCAGAACGAGCCCTTGGTTTACCCGAAGGTGTAGGGAGGCAAAAACTAAGTGTACTAGAAAATGGAAAAATTACAGAAGACAAAGGACCCAGGAAAATAAAGAGATTAGTCGAAGAGCCAGAAACGAATATGCACAGATGAGGGAGGCTCAGCGTCAAAATGAAAACAACAGAGCATCGAAAGTCAAGTTTGGCCCGAAACTGCTGTATAGACATATCAGGAGGAAGACAATAGTCAAGGACCAGGTAATCTGTGAGAAACTCAACGTGAGGTTTATGGAAGTATTTAAAGTGGAGACATAAAGGATTCTAGGAAGACAAAACAAAGGGGTACACCAACAAGGGATACACCAACAAGTGTTGGATAAAATACACACATCCGAGGAGGACTTGATGCAATGACATGATGGAAGGGTTAGACTCAGAAGTGTCCCTGTTTGCAGATGATGTAAAGTTAATGAAGAGAATTAAATCAGATGAGGATCAGGTAGGACTTCAAAGAGACCTGGACAGGTTGGACGCGTGGTCCAGCAACTGGCTCCTCGAATTTAACCCTGCCAAATGCAAAGTCATGAAGATCGGAGAAGGGCAAAGAAGACCGCAGATAGAGTATAAGCTAGGTGGCCAAAGACTGCAAACCTCACTCAAGGAGAAAGATCTTGGGGTGAGTACAATACCGAACACGTCTCCGGAAGCACACATCAACCAGATAACTGCTGCAGCATATGGGCACCTGGCAAACCTGAGAACAGCGTTCCGATACCTCAGTAAGAAATCGTTCAAGACTCTGTACACCGTGTACGTCAGGCCCATACTGGCTTATGCAGCACCGGTTTGGAACCTACACCGGGTCAAGCACGGCAAGAAATTAGAGAAAGTGCAAAGGTTTGCAACAAGGCTAGTTCTAGAGCTAAGGGGAATGTCCTACGAAGAATGGTAAAGGGAAATCGGCATGACGACACGGAAGGACAGGAGGGTTAGGGGAGGCATGATAACGACATACTAAATACTGCGAGGAATAGATAAGGTGGGCAGAGACAGGATGTTCCAGAGAGGGGACACAGAAACAAGGGGTCACAATTGGAAGTTGAAGACTCAGATGAGTTACAGGGATGTTAGGAAGTATTTGTTCAGTCACAGAGTCGTCAGGAAGTGGAATAGTCTAGCAAGTGATGTACTGGAGGCAGGAACCATACCATTTGGTAGGCAAAAACGAAAATTGCTAATTTTGAAATGTTTTTCCTTATGAGTGGATAGAGTGTCTCAATATAAAGTAAATGAGCCCATAGAAAGGAATATGTGAAAGTTTGTTTTCAATCAATTGCCAATATGAGAAGACCGACAAAAGTAGGTCTTGCCTATCAAAGGATGAACATTTTTAAATTTTGCAAAGTTGCAATTGTTAATAAAACACCAAATAACTATTTTTTTAATTTTATTATACAGAAAGACAATATCAAACACATAAATTAAACTTGTTTTCAAACATTTTGTAAGTATTAAAAAAATACAAAAATGAATCAAGTAGCAACATGGACACACTGCAAAGAGATATAACTTTCAATTCCCACATTCCTGAGTTTCCTGAGAAAGAATAATCATTCTAGATCACTAATTTGTACAATTTCTATCCTTCTTGATGTATATATTTACTTTGCATATGGCAAAGGAAAATGAGGATGTGACATGATGTTTGTGTTTGCTGAACAATTTGCATCTAAGTAGCTTGCCTGGCACTGGCCCATGAGAATTTTGGCTTTTTGGATGGTCTGTCTTCCTCCTCATCATCACTTGACACCTCTGCATCCTGTGGCAAGTATTCATCACTACTGTCAAGCAATTCCAGTTGATCTGGCTCTGGATCTGAGTCACTTTTCTTCAAAATGCAAAGATATTTGGACTTGTCTTTGGAGAATTCACCATAAAACAATTTCTCATTGATCTGGAAGGACAATAAAAACATTCTGTGCACACCCAGACTATTACAGTATTGCTATATGCATTACAATTTTGTTATAAATATTTATTTACTGAAATTTAAAATGGGGCCAAAATAGGCAAGAACGATAATTTTCGGTCTTTTTTTGTTGTACTTTTTCATATGCATGGTGCACTCACATTATGCTTCACACAGACTTTATATATATATCAAAATATGCCTAAACTATTCATTTACGCACTAGAAACACAATTGAGTACTTACCGACATTGTAGAGGGTAAAATTCAAGGGTATATGGGTGTCACTCGATGAAAAAAAAACGTCTCTCGGTGACGCCAAGCTAGAAGTGTTTACATTTTGGTCTCAACCAATGGGAAGCGAGCAGAAGCCATCACCACTTAGCTGGAGCGACTCAGGGAAGGCTTGTGATTGGTCAGAAATAGAGAATGGGAACAATGGGACGAATGCGCCAAATATCATGCTTTCAGGGAGAGAAAGGACCTAGTACCGATCAGTGAAGATGCGGGGCCAGGAGCTGAATCTTGACCCCTGCAACCACAATTAGGTGAGTACAATTGGGTACACACACACACACACACACACACACACCGAGCATGTCTCCGGAAGCACACATCAATCAGATAACTGCTGCAGCATATGGGCGCCTGGCAAACCTGAGAACAGCATTCCAATACCTTAGTAAGGAATCATTCAAGACACTGTACACCGTGTATGTCAGGCCCATACTGGAGTATGCAGCACCTGTTTGGAACCCGCACTTGATAAAGCACGTCAAGAAACTAGAGAAAGTACAAAGGTTTGCAACAAGGTTAGTTCCAGAGCTAAGGGGAATGTCCTATGAAGAAAGATTAAGGGAAATCGGCCTGACGACACTGGAGGACAGGAGGGTCAGGGGAGACATGATAACGACATATAAAATACTGCGTGGAATAGACAAGGTGGACAAGGACAGGATGTTCCAGGGAGGGGACACAGAAACAAGAGGCCACAATTGGAAGTTGAAGACACAAATGAGTCAGAGAGATAGTAGGAAGTATTTCTTCAGTCATAGAGTTGTAAGGCAGTGGAATAGCCTAGAAAATGACGTAGTGGAGGCAGGAACCATACACAGTTTTAAGACGAGGTTTGATAAAGCTCATGGAGCGGGGAGAGAGAGGGCCTAGTAGCAACCGGTGAAGAGGCGGGGCCAGGAGCTAGGACTCGACCCCTGCAACCACTAATAGGTGAGTACAAATAGGTGAGTACACACACACACACACACACACACACACACACACACACCACCACCACCACCACCACCAGAGAATGGAAAAGGTACAGGAGGCAAAGGACCCAGGAAAATAAGGAGATTAGTAGAAGAGCCAGAAACGAGTATGCACAGATAAGGAGGGAGACCCAGCGACAGTGCGAGAACGACATAGCATCGAAAGTCAAGTCTGACCCGAAACTGCTGTATAGCCACATTAGGAGGAAGACAACAGTCAAAGATCAGGTGATAAGGCTGAGGAAAGAAGGTGGAGAACTCACAAGAAATGATCAAGAAGTATGTGAGGAGCTCAATATGAGATTTAAGGAAGTATTTACAGTGGGGACAGGAAGGCCTCTGGAGGGACAGAACAGAGGGGTGCACCAGCAAGGAATAAACCAATAAGTGTTGGATGACATACATACAAATGAGGAGTAGGTGAAGAAGCTGCTAAGGGACATCGATACCTCAAAGGCAATGGGACCGGACATCTCCCCGTGGGTCCTCAGAGAGGGAGCAGATGTGCTGTGTGTGCCACTTACCACAATCTTCAACACATCCCTGGAAACTGGACAACTACCTGACGTATGGAAGACGGCAAATGTAGTTCCCATTTTTAAAAAAGGAGACAGAAAAGAGGCACTAAACTATAGACCTGTGTCACTGACGTGTATAGTATGCAAAGTTATGGAGAAGATTATCAGGAGAGTGGTAGAGCACCTGGAACGGAACAAGAGCATAAACGCCAACCAGCACGGATTCATGGAAGGCAAATCCTTTGTCACAAACCTTCTGGAGTTTTATGATAAAGTAACAGAAGTAAGACACGAGAGAGAGGGGTGGGTTGATTGCATCTTCTTGGACTGCAAGAAGGCCTTTGACACCGTTCCTCACAAGAGATAAGTGCAGAAGCTAGAGGATCAGGCGCATATAACAGGAAGGGCACTGCAATGGTTCAGAGAATACCTGACAGGGAGGCAACAACGAGTCATGGTACTTGATGAGGTATCACAGTGAGCACCTGTGACGAGCGGGGTCCCACAGGGGTCGGTCCTAGGACCAGTGCTATTTTTGGTATATGTGAACGACATGATGGAAGGGTTAGACTAGGAAGTGTCCCCGTTCGCAGATGATGTGAAGTTAATGAGGAGAATTAAATCAGATGAGGATCAGGTAGGACTTCAAAGAGACCTGGACAGACTGGACACCTGGTCCAGCAACTGGCTTCTCGAATTTAACCCCGCCAAATGCAAAGTAATGAAGATCGGGGTAAAGCACAGAAGACCACAGACGGAGTATAGGCTAGGTGGTCAAAGACTGCAAACCTCGCTCAAGGAGAAAGATCTTGGGGTGAGTATAACACAAAGCATGTCTCCGGAAGCACACATCAACCAGATAACTGCTGCAGCATATGGGCGCCTGGCAAACCTAAGAACAGCGTTCCGATACCTTAGTAAGGAATCGTTCAAGACACTGTACACCGTGTAAGTCAGGCCCATACTGGAGTATGCAGCACCTGTTTGGAACCCGCACTTGATCAAGTACGTCAAGAAATTAGAGAAAGTGCAAAGGTTTGCGACAAGGTTAGTTCCAGAGCTATGGGGAATGTCCTATGAAGAAAGGTTAAGGGAAATCGGCCTGACGACACTGGAGGACAGGAGGGTCAGGGGAGACATGATAACAACATATAAAATACTGCACGGAATAGACAAGGTGGACAAAGACAGGATATTCCAGTTAGGGGACACAGAAACAAGAGGTCACAATTGGAAGTTGAAGACTCAGATGAGTCAAAGGGATGTTAGGAAGTATTTCTTCAGTCATAGAGTTGTCAGGCAGTGGAACAGCCTAGAAAGTGACGTAATGGAGGGGGAACCATACATAGTTTTAAGACGAGGTATGATAAAGCTCATGGAGCAGGGAGAGAGAGGACTCAGTAGCAACCAGTGAAGAGGCGGGGCCAGGAGCTAAGACTCGACCCCTGCAACCACAAATAGGTGAAATAGGTAAGTACACACACACACACACACACACACACACACACAGTCATGGGCGCCACAGATACACTAGCACATATTATAGTACTCTGGAGGACGGCAGAGGGTCGTCAGCGCTACGCTGACGACCCTCGCACTATCACACTCACTGCCACATTAAAAGTTTTCCTCCTGATACCCAAGACAATATTGTCCTGCGGAAAGGAAGATGGTAGCACATACTGTGCAGCTGAGTCACGTAGCGTTTGTGTGTGGGTGTGTGTGAGAGAGAGAAATAGTGTGTGAGAGAGAAATAGTGAGGCAGAGGGAGAGAGGGAGAGAGAGAGAGAGAGAGAGAGAGAGAGAGAGAGAGAGAGAGAGAGAGAGAGAGAGAGAGAGAGAGAGAGAGAGAGAGAGAGAGAGAGAGAGAGAGAGGGGAGAAGAGAGAGAGAGAGAGAGAGAGAGAGAGAGAGAGAGAGAGAGAGAGAGAGAGAGAGAGAGAGAGAGAGAGAGAGAGAGAGAGAGAGAGAAAGAGAGAGAAAGAGAGAGAGAGAGAGAGGAGGTTTTAATGAAAGTCTTACAGCGACAAGTTCCCTGACTATAATTCTTAAGGAGAGAAGTCTTACGTCGGGAACGCCGTGGCTAAAAGTCTTATGTGGGTAAATTCTGTGGCTAAACGCCTTATGACGGGAAGCCCTATGGCTAAAACATAAAGTTAATGGAGAAAGTCCTCGGTACTTCGAGTCGCGTGTAGGGTAGATCCTCAGACCAGAGGCAGAAAGTTTGCTGAAAAGTCTTATACAGAAAAATCGGGAGATGAAAAAAAAATTCATGACAGGGGAAAATTATGAGCTACGTGTAGGGAAATTTCCCGGAGAGGAAAAAAAATATCAGTTGTGGTATGCAAAGAGTATGTTACAATTTATTCAGCGTATGTCACACTCCCATATAGGCTGCCTCCCAACCAGCGAACCTGGTGCTAAGGATGTAGCGATTATTAAAGTACCTGTCGTTAAATCAGTACCTTGGTTCATTGACCAATCACAGGCGAGCCAGCCAACTGCTGAGGCGATGTGGTTCACTTGTTATCAGCATTTGGCAGACTTGCCTACCTGCTAGTTGAGTACGATACATTCTCTCTGGCTTTTGCTTTTGCCGTCTGTCACGGTAGTGTACACTTATTATTATTCTATCTGTACATAGTGTACATATTTGTATATAGTGAGTGAACGTAAAAGGTATATTATAGTCTATCTGCTGAGTTTGTTCTGCTCCAAAACTCATTACGACCAGGTCTCAGGCCATTCAGGCGAGGGAAAACCTTGAAGGGAAAAAATTCTCATGACTGGGGAAAATTAATGAGGCAAGTGTAGGGAAATTTCACGGCGCTACAAAAAAGCTGAAAAGCATTAAACGGAAAACCCAAAAGGCGAAAAAAAAACTCTCACCACAGGGAAAATAATGAACAGACGCCGTCATACCTCAGGGCGGAATGTCGTGGGACGAAGGGGAAAAAATGAGTGAGGAGGGGAAAGTTTGAATAATGAAAAATGTTGCAGAAAGCCTCACAAAAGGGGAAACTGTATCAAGATAAGTCTAAATAGCGGAAAATTGTGGTGGTAAATCTGATAACGGAGGAAAAAAATGCAAAGGGAAACCTTTATATCAGGGGAAAAGTGTACTCACCTATTTGTGGTTGCAGGGGTCGAGTCACAGCTCCTGGCCCCGCCTCTTCGCTGATTGCTACTAGGTCCTCTCTCTCCCTGCCCCATGAGCTCTATCATACCTCGCCTTAAAACTATGTATGGTTCCCGCCTCCACTACGTCACTTTCTAGGCTATTCCACGGCCTGACTACTCTATGACTGAAGAAATACTTCCTAACATCCCTTTGATTCATCTGAGTCTTCAACTTCCAATTGTGACCTCTTGTGTCTGTGTCCCTTCTCTGGAACATCCCGTCTTTGTCCACCTTGTCTATTCCGCGCAGTATTTTATATGTCGTTATCATGTCTTCCCTGACCCTCCTGTCCTCCAGTGTCGTCAGGCCGATTTCCCTCAACCTTTCTTCATAGGACAATCCCCGTAGCTCTGGGACTAGTCTTGTTGCAAACCTTTGCACTTTCTCTAATTTCTTGACGTGCTTGACTAGGTGTGGATTCCAAACTGGTGCTGCATACTCCAGTATGGGCCTGACGTAAATGGTATACAGAGTCTTAAACGAATCCTTACTGAGGTATCGGAACGCTATCCGTAGGTTTGCCAGGCGCCCGTATGCTGCAGCAGTTATCTGACTGATGTGCGCCTCAGGAGATATGCTCGGTGTTATGCTCACCCCCAGATCTTTTTCCTTGAGTGAGGTTTGCAGACTTTGGCCATCTAAACTATATTGTCTCTGCGGTCTTCTTTGCCCTTCCCCAATCTTCATGACTTTGCATTTGGCAGGGTTAAATTCAAGGAGCCAGTTGCTGAACCAGGCTTGTAGCCTGTCCAGGTCTCTTTGTAGTCCTGCCTGATCCTCATCCGATTTTATTCTTCTCATTAACTTCGCATCATCTGCAAACAAGGACACTTCTGAGTCTATCCCTTCCGTTATGTCGTTCACATATACCAAGAACAGCACAGGTCCTAGGACTGACCCCTGTGGAACCCCGCTTGTCACAGGCGCCCACTCTGACACCTCGTCGCGTACCATGACTCGTTGTTGCCTCCCTGTCAGGTATTCTCTGATCCATTGCAGTGCCTTTCCTGTTATGTGTGCCTGATCCTCTAGCTTTTGCAGTAACCTCTTGTGAGGAACTGTGTCGAAGGCCTTCTTGCAGTCCAAAAATATGCAGTCGATCCACCCCTCTCTCTCTTGTCTTACTTCTGTCACCTTGTCATAAAACTCTAGTAGGTTTGTGACACAGGATTTTCCTTCCCTGAAACCGTGCTGGTTGTCAATTATACACTTGTTTCTTTCCAGGTGCCCCACCACTCTCCTCCTGATGATCTTCTCCATGACCTTGCATACTATACACGTTAGTGATACAGGTCTGTAGTTCAGTGCCTCATGTCTGTCTCCCTTTTTAAAAATTGGGACTACATTTGCCATTTTCCATACCTCAGGGAGTTGCCCAGTTTCAAATGATGTGTTGAAGATCTTTGTTAATGGCTCACACAATATCTCTTTAAGAACCCATGGAGAGATGTTGTCTGGTCCCACCGCCTTTGAGGTGGCGCGGGTTAGTGGCGCAAAGAACGTGAGGGAATGTTGTCCGTCTGTTGACAAACTTACTGGCAGACTTCCTGGAGGGAAAAAAATGGACTAGAAGAAAGAGAGAGAAGAGAGAATGTTGAGGGGGGGGAATTATAGGGAATAAATTGAGATGAGGAAACTATGACGTGAAAAATCTGATGGTGGGAAGACTGTGGCAGGTGTCTCGTAACAGGGAAATTGTTGCCATAAATTCTCATCTTGGGGAAAGTCGCCTCTTAGAGCGGGAATCTCTCATGGCGGGGTAAGTCTCATGGCGGGGAAAGTCTCATGGCGGGGTAAGTCTCATGGCGGGGAAAGTCTCATGGCGAGGAAAGTCTCATGGCGGGGAAAGTCTCATGGCGGGGTAAGTCTCATGGCGGGGAAAGTCTCATGGCGGGGAAAGTCTCATGGCGGGGAAAGTCTCATGGCGGGGAAAGTCTCATGGTGGGGAAAGTCTCATGGCGAGGAAAGTCTCATGGCGGGGAAAGTCTCATGGCGGGGAAAGTCTCATGGCGAGGAAAGTCTCATGGCGGGGAAAGTCTCATGGCGGGGAAAGACTCATGGCGGGGAAAGTCTCATGGCGGGGAATGTCTCATGGCGGGGAAAGTCTCATGGCGGGGAAAGTCTCATGGCGGGGAAAGTCTCATGGCGAGGAAAGTCTCATGGTGGGGTAAGTCTCATGGCGGGGAAAGTCTCATGGTGGGGAAAGTCTCATGGCGGGGGAAAGTCTCATGGCGGGGAAAGTCTAATGGCAGGGTAAGTCTCATGGCAGGGTAAGTCTCATGGCATGGTAAGTCTCATGGCGGGGAAAGTCTCATGGCGGGGAAAGTCTCATGGCGGGGAAAGTCTCTTGGCGGGGAAAGTCTCATGGCAGGGTAAGTCTCATGGCAGGGTAAGTCTCATGGCGGGGAAAGTCCCATGGCAGGGTAAGTCTCATGGCAGGGTAAGTCTCACGGCGGGGAAAGTCCCATGGCGGGGAAAGCCTCATGGCGGGGAAAGTCTCATGGCGGGGAAGTCTCATGGCAGGATAAGTCTCATGGCGGGGAAAGTCTCATGGCAGGGCAAGTCTCATGGCAGGGTAAGTCTCATGCCAGGGAAAGTCTCATGGCAGGGTAAGTCTCATGGCGGAAAAAGTCCTATGGCAGGGTAAGTTTCATGGCGGGGAAAGTCTCATGGCGGGGAAAGTCTCATGGCAGGGTAAGTCTCATGGCAGGGTAAGTTTAATGGCGGGAAAAGTCTCAAGGCGGGGAAAGTCTCATGGCGGGGAAAGTCTCATGGCGGGGAAAGTCTCATGGCAGGGTAAGTCTCATGGCGGGGAAAGTCTCATGGCGGGGAAAGTCTCATGGCGGGGAAAGTCTCATGGCAGGGTAAGTCTCATGGCGGGGAAAGTCTCATGGCGGGGAAAGTCTCATGGCGGGGAAAGTCTCATGACGGAAAAAGTCTCATGGCGGGGAAAGTCTCATAGCGGGGAAAGTCTCATGGTGGGGAAAGTCTCATGGCGGGGAAAATCTCATGGCAGGGTAAGTCTCATGGCAGGGAAAGTCTCATGGCGGGGAAAGTCTCTTGGCGGGGAAAGTCTCATGGCGGGGAAAGTCTCATGGCGGGGAAAGTCTCATGGCGGGGAAAGTCTCATGGCAGGGTAAGTCTCATGGCGGGGAAAGTCTCATGGCAGGGAAAGTCTCATGGCGGGGAAAGTCTCATGGCGGGGAAAGTCTCATGGCAGGGTAAGTCTCATGGCGGGGAAAGTCTCATGGCGGGGAAAGTCTCATGGCGGGAAACTCAGACATCAGGAAAATTAAATGGTATAAAAGTTAAATTTACGGGAAAATTAAACTGCGGAAAATAAAGTCAGAATGTGAAAATGCGAAAAACCATATGGCGGAAAAAATGGGAAAATTAAATGGCGGGAAAAACAAATGACTGCAAATCGAATGGCGGGAAAATCAGATGGTGCGAGTCTCATGGCGGGAAAATTAAAAGGCGAGAGAAACTGAGGTTGTAGGTTTGAGAGAAACAAAAATATGGCGGGAAATTGTGGCGGCAAGCGTGAGTGTCTGTCGTTATTGGTGGCGGGACACTCTCTCAGCTGGTGCTTCCTACAACATTCTCTCAGCTGGTGCCTCCTACAACACTCTCTCTCAGCTGGTGCCTCCTACAACACTCTCTCTCAGCTGGTGCCTCCTACAACATTCTCTCTCAGCTGGTGCCTCCTACAACACTCTCTCTCAGCTGGTGCCTCCTACAACACTCTCTCTCAGCTGGTGCCTCCTACAACACTCTCTCTCAGCTGGTGCCTCCTACAACACTCTCTCTCAGCTGGTGCCTCCTACAACACTCTCTCTCAGCTGGTGCTTCCTACAACATTCTCTCTCAGCTGGTGCCTCCTACAACACTCTCTCTCAGCTGGAAACTCCTACAACACTCTCTCAGCTGGTGCCTCCTACAACACTCTCTCTCACCTGGTGCCTCCTACAGCACTCTCTCTCAGTGGGTGTGTGTGAGGGTGTGTGTGTGGGTGTGTGTGAGGGTGTGTGTGTGTGGGTGTTGGTGTGTGTGTGTGTGGGTGTGTGTGTGTGGGTGTGCGTCCTTGTGTGTATGCATATATTTGTACGCTCGTGTGCACATGTCCGTTCGTGCGCCCTCGTGTGTGTATGTGCGCGCGCGCGCTAGTGTGGGTGTATGATCCACTTAATATTTGTATTTATAACTCATTACAATTGTGACCAGGTGTGGACGTATCAGTGGTTCATTACTTTGTAATTTGTTCATGACTGTAACCATGTATAGGAGTGAAGCTGATTCATTACCTCTGTAACTTGCCATGATTAGTGACCAGATCTACCTGGAGTTCATTACCTTTGTAACTAGTTCAGCTATCATAACTTTGGGGTCCAGTCACTGGACCCATTATGTACCTTTGTAATCTTTTGACTACCGCCCACAGGATGGGTATGGGGTGCATAATAAAGATATTAAACTAAAGTGTGTGTGTGTGTGTGTGTGTGTGTGTGTGTGTGTGTGTGTGTGTGTGTGTGTGTGTGTGTGTGTGTGTGTGTGTGTGTGTGTGTGTGTGTGTGTGTGTGTGGTGTGTGTGACTCAACAATCAATATTTGCACCAATAACTCATTACAGTTGTGACCGGGTGTGGAAGTGTGAATTGCTCATTACTCTATAATTTGTTCATGATTGTAGCCAAAGTATAAACGTAAGTAACCATTCTACAGAATTCATTACCTTTGTAACTTGTGAGCTCATTACCTTTGTACCTAGTTCAGCTATCAAAACTTTGGGGGCCCAGTCCCTGGACCCATTACGTACCTCTGTAATCTGTAAATACCTTTGTAACTTGTCATGATTGTGACCAGACTTACCTGGAGTTCATTACCTTTGTAAATTGTGAGTTCATTACCTTTGTAAATTGTGAGTTCATTACCTCTGTAACTTGCTCAGCTATCAAAACTTTGGAGTCCAGTCCCTGGACCAATTATGTACCTCTGTAATCTTTTGACTACCGCCCACAGGATGGGTATGGGGTGCATAATAAACATATTAAACGAAAACTCTCAGATGGTGCCTCCTACAACACTCTTTCAGCTGGTGCCTCCTACAACACTCTCTCAGCTGGTGCCTCCTACAACATTCTCTCAGCTGGTGCCTCCTAAAACACTCTCTCAGCTGGTGCCTCCTACAACACTCTCTCAGCTGGTGCCTCCTACAACACTCTCTCAGCTGGTGCCTCCTACAACATTCTCTCAGCTGGTGCCTCCTAAAACACTCTCTCAGCTGGTGCCTCCTACAACACTCTCTCAGCTGGTGCCTCCTACAACAGTCTCAGCTGGTGCCTCATACAACACTCTCTCAGCTGGTGCCTCCTACAACACTCTCTCAGCTGGTAACTCCTACAACACTCTCTCAGCTGGTAACTCCTACTACACTCTCTCTCAGCTGGTGTCTCCTACAACGCTCTCTCAGCTGGTGCCTCCTACAACATTCTCTCTCAGCTGGTGCCTCGTACAACACTCTCTCTCTCAGCTGGTGCCTCCTACAACACTCTCTCTCAGCTGGTAACTCCTACAACACTCTCTCAGCTGGTGCCTCCTACAACACTCTCTCTCAGCTGGTAACTCCTACAACACGTTCAGCTGGTGCCTCCTACAACACTCTCTCTCAGCTGGTGCCTCCTACAACGCTCTCTCTCAGCTGGTGCTTCCTACAACACTCTCTCCCAGCTGGTGCCTCCTACAACACTCTCTCTCAGCAGGTGCCTCCTACAACACTCTCTCTCAGCTGGTGCGTCCTACAACACTCTCTCTCAGATGATGCCTCCTACAACACTCTCTCTCAACTGGTGCCTCCTACAACACTCTCACTCAGCTGGTGCCTCCTACAACACTCTCTCTCAGCTGGTGCCTCCTACAACACTCTCTCTCAGCTGCAAACTCCTACAACACTCTCAGCTGGTGCCTCCTACAACACTCTCAGATGGTGCCTCCTACAACACTCTCAGCTGGTGCCTCCTACAATACTCTCTTAGCTGGTGCTTCCTACAACACTCTATCTCAGCTGGTGCCTCCTACAACACTCTCTCTCAGTTGGTGCCTCCTACAACACTCTCTCAGCTGGTGCCTCCTACAATACTCTCTCAGCTCGTGCCTCCTACAACACTCTCTCAGCTGATGCCTCCTACAACACTCTCTCAGCTGGTGCCTCCTACAACATTCTCTCAGCTGGTGCCTCCTACAACACTCTCTCTCAGCTGGTGCCTCCTACAACACTCTCTCAGCTGGTGCCTCCTACAACACTCTCTCAGCTGGTGCCTCCTACAACACTCTCTCAGCTGGTGCCTCCTACAACATTCTCTCAGCTGGTGCCTCCTAAAACAGTCTCTCAGCTGGTGCCTCCTACAACACACTCTCGGCTGGTGCCTCCTACAACACTCTCAGCTGGTTCCTCATACAACTCTCAGCTGGTGCCTCCTACAACACTCTCTCAGCTGGTGTCTCCTACAACACTCTCTCTCAGCTGGTGCCTCCTACAACACTCTCTCTCAGCTGATGCCTCGTACAACACTCTCTCAGCTGGTGCCTCCTACAACACACTCTATCAGCTGGTGCCTCCTACAACACTCTCTCTCAGCTGGTGCCTCCTACAACACTCTCAGCTGGTGCCTCCTACAACACTCAGCTGGTGCCTCCTACAACACTCTCTCTCAGCTGGTAACTCCTACAACACTCTCTCTCAGCTGGTAACTCCTACAACACTCTATCAGCTGGTGCCTCCTACAACACTCTCTCTCAGCTGGTGCCTCCGACAACACTCTCTCAGCTGGTGCCTCCTACAACACTCTCAGCTGGTGCCTCCTACAACACTCAGCTGGTGCCTCCTACAACACTCTCTCTCAGCTGGTAACTCCTACAACACTCTCTCTCAGCTGGTAACTCCTACAACACTCTATCAGCTGGTGCCTCCTACAACACTCTCTCTCAGCTGGTGCCTCCGACAATACTCTCTCAGCTGGTGCCTCCTACAACACTCTCAGCTGCTGCCTCCTACAACACTCTCTCTCAGCTGGTAACTCCTACAGCGCTCTCTCAGCTGGTGCCTCCTACAACACTCTCTCTCAGCTGATAACTCCTACAACACTCTCTCAGCTGGTGCTTCCTAAAACACTCTCTCAGCTAGTGCCTCTTACAACACTCTCTCTCAGCTGGTGCCTCCTACAACTCTCTCAGCTGATGCCTCCAGCAACACTCTCAGCTGGTGCCTCCTACAACACTCTCAGCTGGTGCTTGACACAACACTCTCTCAGCTGGTGCCTCCTAAAACTCTCTCTCAGCTGGTAACTCCTACAACACTCTCTCTCAGCTGGTGCTTCCTACAACACTCTTTCAGCTGGTGCCTGCTAAAACACTCTCTCTCAGCTGGTAACTCCTAAAACACTCTCTCAGCTGGTGCCTCCTACAACACTCTCTCTCAGCTGGTGCCTCATACAACACTCTCTCTAAGCTGGCGCTTCCTACAACACTCTCTTTCAGCTGGTGCCTCCTACAACACTCTCTCTCAGCTGGTGCCTCATACAACACTCTCTCTCAGCTGGTGCCTCCTACAACACTCTCTCTCACCTGGTGCCTCCTGCAACACTCTCTCAGCTGGTTCCTCCTACAACACTCTTTCTCAGCTGGTGCCTCCTTCATCACTCTCTCTCAGCTGGTGCCTCCTACTACACTCTCTCTCAGCTGGTGCCTCCTACAACACACTCTCAGCAGGTGCCTCCTACAACACTCTCTCTCAGCTGGTGCCTCCTACAAGACTCTCTCTCAGCTGGTGCCTCCTACAACACTCTCTCTCAGCTGGTGCCTCTTACAACACTCTCTCTCAGCTGGTGCTTCCTACAACACTCTCTCAGCTGGTGCCTCCTACAACACTCTCTCAGCTGGTGCCTCCTACAACACTCTCTCTCAGCTGGTAACTCTTACAACACTCTCTCTCAGCTGGTAACTCCTACAACACTCTCTCTCAGCTGGTGCCTCCTACAACACTCTCTCTCAGCTGGTAACTCCTACAACACTCTCTCAGCTGGTAACTCTTACAACACTCTCTCAGCTTGTGCCTCCTACGGCTCTCTCTCTCAGCTGGTGCCTCCTACAACACTCTCTCTCAGCTGGTGCCTCCTACAACTCTCTATCAGCTGGTGCCTCCAACAACACTCTCACTCAGCAGGTGTCTCCTACAACACTCTCACTCAGCTGGTGCCTCCTACAACACTGTCACTCAGCTGGTGCCTCCTACAACATTCTCACTCATCTGGCGCCTCCTACAACACTCTCACTCAGCTGGTGCCTCCTACAACTCTCTATCAGCTGGTGCCTCCTACAATACTCTCACTCAGCTGGTGCTTCCTACAATACTCTCACTCAGCTGGTGCTTCATACAATACTCTCACTCAGCTGGTGCCTCCTACAACACTCTCACTCAGCTGGTGCTTCCTACAATAATCTCACTCAGCTGGTGCTTCCTACAACACTCTCACTCAGCTGGTGCTTCCTACAAAACTCTCACTCAGCTGGTGCTTCCTACAACACTCACTCAGCTGGTGCTTCCTACAATACTCTCACTCAGCTGGTGCTTCCTACAATACTCTCACTCAGCTGGTGCTTCCTACAACACTCTCACTCAGCTGGTGCTTCCTACAATACTCTCACTCAACTGGTGCTTCCTACAAGACTCACTCAGCTGGTGCTTCCTACAACACTCTCACTCAGCTGGTGCTTCCTACAAAACTCTCACTCAGCTGGTGCTTCCTACAACACTCACTCAGCTGGTGCCTCCTACAACACTCTCACTCAGCTGGTGCCTCCTACAACACTCTCTCTCAGCTGGTGCCTCCTACAACACTCTCACTCAGCTGGTACCTCTTACAACACTCACTCAGCTGGTGCCTCCTACAACACTCTCACTCAGCTGGTGCTTCCTACAACACTCTCTCTCAGCTGGTGCCTCCTACAACACTCACTCAGCTGGTGCCTCCTACAACATTCTCACTCATCTGGTGCCTCCTACAACACTCTCACTCAGCTGGTGCCTCCTACAACACTCACTCAGCTGGTGCCTCCTACAACACTCACTCAGCTGGTGCCTCCTACAACACTCACTCAGCTGGTGCCTCCTACAACACTCTCACTCATCTGGCGCCTCCTACAACACTCACTCAGCTGGTGCCTCCTACAACACTCTCACTCAGCTGGTGCCTCCTACAACACTCTCTCTCTGCTGGTGCCTCCTACAACACTCACTCAGCTGGTGCCTCCTACAACATTCTCACTCAGCTGGTGCCTCCTACAACACTCTCACTCAGCTGGTGCCTCCTACAACACTCTCACTCATCTGGTGCCTCCTACAACACTCACTCAGCTGGTGCCTCCTACAACACTCACTCAGCTGGTGCCTCCTACAACACTCACTCAGCTGGTGCCTCCTACAACACTCTCTCTCAGCTGGTGCCTCCTACAACACTCTCACTCAGCTGGTGCCTCCTACAACACTCTCTCTCAGCTGGTGCCTCCTACAACACTCACTCAGCTGGTGCCTCCTACAACATTCTCACTCATCTGGTGCCTCCTACAACACTCTCACTCAGCTGGTGCCTCCTACAACACTCACTCAGCTGGTGCCTCCTACAACACTCACTCACGCTGGTGCCTCCTACAACATTCTCACTCATCTGGTGCCTCCTACAACACTCACTCAGCTGGTGCCTCCTACAACACTCACTCAGCTGGTGCCTCCTACAACACTCACTCAGCTGGTGCCTCCTACAACACTCTCACTCAGCTGGTGCCTCCTACAACATTCTCACTCATCTGGTGCCTCCTACAACACTCTCACTCAGCTGGTGCCTCCTACAACACTCACTCAGCTGGTGCCTCCTACAACACTCTCACTCAGCTGGTGCCTCCTACAACATTCTCACTCATCTGGTGCCTCCTACAACACTCTCACTCAGCTGGTGCCTCCTACAACACTCACTCAGCTGGTGCCTCCTACAACACTCTCACTCAGCTGGTGCCTCCTACAACATTCTCACTCATCTGGTGCCTCCTAGAACACTCTCACTCATCTGGTGCCTCCTACAACACTCACTCAGCTGGTGCCTCCTACAACACTCACTCAGCTGGTGCCTCCTACAACACTCACTCAGCTGGTGCCTCCTACAACACTCTCACTCATCTGGTGCCTCCTACAACACTCACTCAGCTGGTGCCTCCTACAACACTCACTCAGCTGGTGCCTCCTACAACATTCTCACTCATCTGGTGCCTCCTACAACACTCACTCAGCTGGTGCCTCCTACAACACTCACTCAGCTGGTGCCTCCTACAACACTCACTCAGCTGGTGCCTCCTACAACACTCACTCAGCTGGTGCCTCCTACAACACTCTCACTCAGCTGGTGCCTCCTACAACACTCACTCATCTGGTGCCTCCTACAACACTCACTCAGCTGGTGCCTCCTACAACACTCTCACTCAGCTGGTGCCTCCTACAACACTCACTCATCTGGTGCCTCCTACAACACTCACTCAGCTGGTGCCTCCTACAACATTCTCACTCATCTGGTGCCTCCTACAACACTCACTCAGCTGTTGCCTCCTACAACACTCACTCAGCTGGTGGGTCCAACAACACTCACTCATCTGGTGCCTCCTACAACACTCTCACTCATCTGGTGCCTCCTACAACACTCTCACTCATCTGGTGCCTCCTACAACACTCTCACTCAGCTGGTGCCTCCTACAACACTCTCACTCAGCTGGTGCCTCCTACAACACTCTCTCTCAGCTGGTGCCTCCTACAACACTCACTCATCTGGTGCCTCCTACAACACTCACTCAGCTGGTGCCTCCTACAACACTCACTCAGCTGGTGCCTCCTACAACACTCACTCAGCTGGTGCCTCCTACAACACTCTCACTCACCTGGTGCCTCCTACAACACTCTCACTCATCTGGTGCCTCCTACAACACTCACTCAGCTGGTGCCTCCTACAACACTCACTCAGCTGGTGCCTCCTACAACACTCTCACTCAGCTGGTGCCTCCTACAACACTCTCACTCAGCTGGTGCCTCCTACAACACTCTCACTCATCTGGTGCCTCCTACAACACTCTCTCAGCTGGTGCCTCCTACAACACTCTCACTCAGCTGGTGCCTCCTACAACACTCTCACTCAGCTGGTGCCTCCTACAACACTCACTCAGCTGGTGCCTCCTACAACACTCACTCAGCTGGTGCCTCCTACAACACTCTCACTCAGCTGGTGCCTCCTACAACACTCTCACTCAGCTGGTGCCTCCTACAACACTCACTCAGCTGGTGCCTCCTACAACACTCTCACTCAGCTGGTGCCTCCTACAACACTCTCACTCAGCTGGTGCCTCCTACAACACTCACTCAGCTGGTGCCTCCTACAACACTCTCACTCAGCTGGTGCCTCCTACAACACTCACTCAGCTGGTGCCTCCTACAACACTCACTCAGCTGGTGCCTCCTACAACACTCTCACTCACCTGGTGCCTCCTACAACACTCTCACTCATCTGGTGCCTCCTACAACACTCACTCAGCTGGTGCCTCCTACAACACTCACTCAGCTGGTGCCTCCTACAACACTCTCACTCAGCTGGTGCCTCCTACAACACTCTCACTCAGCTGGTGCCTCCTACAACACTCTCACTCATCTGGTGCCTCCTACAACACTCTCTCAGCTGGTGCCTCCTACAACACTCACTCAGCTGGTGCCTCCTACAACACTCTCACTCAGCTGGTGCCTCCTACAACACTCTCACTCAGCTGGTGCCTCCTACAACACTCACTCAGCTGGTGCCTCCTACAACACTCTCACTCAGCTGGTGCCTCCTACAACACTCTCACTCAGCTGGTGCCTCCTACAACACTCACTCAGCTGGTGCCTCCTACAACACTCTCACTCAGCTGGTGCCTCCTACAACACTCTCTCTCAGCTGGTGCCTCCTACAACACTCACTCAGCTGGTGCCTCCTACAACACTCACTCAGCTGGTGCCTCCTACAACACTCACTCAGCTGGTGCCTCCTACAACACTCACTCAGCTGGTGCCTCCTACAACACTCACTCAGCTGGTGCCTCCTACAACACTCACTCAGCTGGTGCCTCCTACAACACTCACTCAGCTGGTGCCTCCTACAACACTCACTCAGCTGGTGCCTCCTACAACACTCACTCAGCTGGTGCCTCCTACAACACTCTCTCTCATGTTTTACCTCCACAATGACTGTCATCTTAGTGAGTTATTTCATACTGACAGCCAAGATCATCTCTTGTTACTAATAATTAATAATAATAATAATAATAATAATAATAATAATAATAATAATAATAATATTTTTATTATTATTATTATTATTATTATTATTATTATTATTATTATTATTATTATTGTGAGTAGTAGCAGTGTAATTTGTCTATACGGTTCCAAAAGTCGGTGCAGCTGAGTACCAGGCTACGCCACTTGGTGTCTATTGTTGCTAGGGATCAGTCAGGCACCAGGCTAGGCAGTACAGTCAGGCACCAGGCTAGGCAGTACAGTCAGGCACCAGGCTAGGCAGTACAGTCAGGCACCAGGCTAGGCAGCACAGTCAGGCACCAGGCTAGGCAGCACAGTCAGGCACCAGGCTAGGCAGCACAGTCAGGCACCAGGCTAGGCAGTACAGTCAGGCACCAGGCTAGGCAACACAGTCAGGCACCAGGCTAGGCAGCACAGTCAGGCACCAGGCTAGGCAGTACAGTCAGGCACCAGGCTAGGCAGTACTGTCAGGCACCAGGCTAGGCAGTACAGTCAGGCACCAGGCTAGGCAGCACAGTCAGGCACCAGGCTAGGCAGCACAGTCAGGCACCAGGCTAGGCAGCACAGTCAGGCACCAGGCTAGGCAGTACAGTCAGGCACCAGGCTAGGCAGTACTGTCAGGCACCAGGCTAGGCAGTACAGTCAGGCACCAGGCTAGGCAGCACAGTCAGGCACCAGGCTCGGCCGCACATTCAGGCACCAGGCTAGCAGCAGTCAGGCACCAGTAGGCAGCACACAGGCAGGCTAGGCAGGCTAGGGCAGTCAGGCACAGCTCAGGCAGGCAGGCAGGCTAGGCAGTACAGTCAGGCACCAGGCTAGGCAGTACAGTCAGGCACCAGGCTAGGCAGCACAGTCAGGCACCAGGCTAGGCAGCACATTCAGGCACCAGGCTAGGCAGTACAGTCAGGCACCAGGCTAGGCAGTACAGTCAGGCACCAGGCTAGGCAGTACAGTCAGACACCAGGCTAGGCAGCACAGTCAGGCACCAGGCTAGGCAGTAAAGTCAGGCGCCAGGCTAGGCAGCACACTCAGGCACCAGGCTAGGCAGCACACTCAGGTACCAGGTTAGGCAGCACAGTCAGGCACCAGGCTAGGCAGCACACTTAGGCACCAGGCTAGGCAGCGCACTCAGGCACCACGCTAGGCAGCACACTCAGGCACCAGGCTAGGCAGCACACTCAGGCACCAGGCTAGGCAACACACTCAGGCACCAGGCTAGGCAGCACACTCAGGCACCAGGCTAGGCAGTACAGTCAGGCACCAGGCTAGGCAGCACACTCAGGCACCAGGCTAGGCAGTACAGTCACTCATACTATTCAATAGCAGCTTCAGTAATTCTTGCTACTTTCTAGTTCACTCTCAATGCAAATTGAATTTTTACACTGTCGTGAATGCAGTAATATGAAGGTGTATTTCCCCTTCTATACTTTCTTCC
Organism: Cherax quadricarinatus; assembly: GCF_038502225.1. Taxonomy (NCBI): domain Eukaryota; kingdom Metazoa; phylum Arthropoda; class Malacostraca; order Decapoda; family Parastacidae; genus Cherax; species Cherax quadricarinatus. The sequence goes on from NC_091300.1 coordinate 10,090,921, forward strand.
CCTGGCCCGCCCTCCCTTTCTTCCTTCCTTCCCCCCTTCCCCTAGCCCCTCTTTCCCTTCCCTAGCCCATCCCTCCCTCCCGTATCTCCACCTTCCCTCACAGAACAGCATGTGGGTTGTAATTCGTGTCCAGCTTTGCTGAGGAGAGTTAGCATACATGCATATTCAGTAGGGTTACAAAGGGTGTGTCAGGGATCTGGGGCCGGGAGCTGTGTCCCATCCTGTCTCTCTGCGAGGAAGAGACAGATAGAGAGAGAGAGAGAGAGAGAGATGGATGAAAGGAGATAGGAACTGAAAAAAAGGAAACAAGAGAAACAGAAAGAATGACTCACACAAAGCCGGAGAGAGAGAGAAAGAGAGAGAGAGAGAGAGAGAGAGAGAGAGAGAGAGAGAGAGAGAGAGAGAGAGAGAGAGAGAGAGAGAGAGAGAGAGAGAGAGAGAGAGAGAGAGAGAGAGAGAGAGAGAGAGAGAGAGAGACAGACAGACAGACAGAGAGACAGAGAGACAGAGAGACAGAGAGACAGACAGACAGACAGACAGAGAGAGAGAGAGATACAGAGAGAGACAGAGAGAGAGAGAGAGAGAGGCAAGGGCAAGGAGGTGGGGTTGCTGTGTGCTTCTCTAAAAGTGTTCATGCCCAGCACATAGATGTTGCCACCCCTACACATCTTGAAATGATGTTCTTCAAGCTCTGTATAAACACTAGTACCTCTGTACTAGCATGTGCAATGTACAGACCTCAGTGGCAACACGCAGACCCTATCAACTTCCTAATGGAAAATATTGACTCCCTTCTGCTACAACACAACTGTCAACATATTATAATTAATTGTGACCTCAATACACCTTCCATGCAGAGGACTTTGATGACCTTCTTGCAGTGTTTGACGTAGAAACTTTGTTGATTTCCTACTCATATCTCACAAAACCATCCGCCCGCCAGGCCCAGTGGTAGGGTGATCTGGCAGAAGGCATAGTCATTGTCAACCCCTCAGGCTACGTTGGATCGTCTGACCACAAGGCTGTTTTACCGCCCAGATTAACAGAACGAGGTGAAGTCCACTCAACACAACCTGGCAATGGGAAAGGAGTAATTGGCCAGCCAGCTGCTCTGAGCTCGCCACCACCGACTGGAATGCTCTTCTCCAGGATGTTGACAACCAAGTGAAAGCCTTCACTGGAACATCCTTAATCTGCAACTTAAGAACACATTCCTCACCGGCAATATGTGACAAAGCCTAGATCAGCCTTGGTTTGGCTTTCGTTGTAGAGAGCTGCTGCTGCTAAGTACAAAGCATGGCAGAAGGCTAAGAGACATCCTACCACCTATAAGAGGAACTTGCACATGCAAGCCTGTAGGCATATGGGTTGATGTTCAAAGTGGGCCATTGCTAAATGGGAGGTGGACACTAAAAGAAAGTTAGCATCAGGTAGGGGTGGCTCCAAAACCTGGTGGTCCCTGGTCAGGACAGACAAGGGTTATCTGCCTGATGAACTTTATTCCACCTCTAAATCGACAGGATGGTACCACCTCTACTAGTAGTCAAGAGAAGGCGGACCTCTTTGCTGAACAACTTTGCTACCAAAATGCAAGTTCCTGATCCAGCAAAGGACCCTCCTTGGCTGGCTACAAGAACGTGTGTCAAAACTGTCAGTGGTGACAATAAGGCAGGAGGAGGTGCATTTCCTTCTTAAATCACTTGACCAAGAAGAGCTGTGGGCCCAGACAAGTAGAGGCCAAGATTGTTGAGAAGATGTGCAGACCAGCTAGCTTTAGCACATAACTCGCATCTTTCAGCACTGCCTAGTACAGTGTAAATGGCCCTCTCCATGGAAAGAGGCAAATGTAGTCCCTGTTCACAAAAGAAGAGCAGAGCAGAAATCAGCAACTACAGACCAGTGTCCACTCCTGTCAATCACTGGTAAGATCCTTGAAACAATTATCTCAAGACAAATGACAGATTTTTTTGACTACCACTCACTACTTTGTGATCGTCAATATGGCTTCAGGAAAGGTTACTCTGCTGCTGATCTGTTGTTAAACCTCTCACTAAGTGGCACCAGTCACTGGATGAATCCAAAGTCAGCTGTGTGGTAGCACTGGACATTGCTGGCGCTTTCGACCGGGTGTGGCACCAGGGCCTCTTAGCAAAACTTCAAGCACTGGGAATTGCAGGCTCTACGCTATGTCTCCTCAGTGATTACCTTCATGGTAGATCTCTAAGTGTAGTCCTCAATGGAACGGAATCAGCAAGGCATCCTATTGGGGCAAGCGTTCCACAAGGAAGCGTGCTGGGTCCACTGTTATGGAATGTCTACTTCAACGACCTTCTTCATCTCATCCCAGAATCACATGCATATGCAGACGACTGTACACTGACATTCACTTATCCAAGAGAAGAAATGCCAGCTGCTCTAAGCTACATCAATCACCAGCTGAGAGCTATATCAGCTTGGGGAAATAGATGGCAAGTAACATTTGCACCTGAGAAAACGCAAAAGATGATCGTCTCTAGGCACCATGATGGTAATGCTGGCGCAGTAGTAAGGATGAATGGGAGGATGTTGGCACCTGGAGAAGAAGTTGATATCCTTGGGGTGAAATTTGACTCCAAACTAACCATGAAGAACCATGTTGTAAATCTTGCAAACAAGGCAGCCAGGAAGCTTACAGCACTTCGCCGTATCTCGCATCTGCTTGACAGTAGGGGTTGCAAGATCCTGTACGAGGCACAAGTACGCTCAC
>NC_091300.1:10101166-10103666 GCF_038502225.1 Cherax quadricarinatus
GACTGACTAAAAGTTCTCACATAAACTAACTTCTTGACCAACCTGGCAATCAGAACAGCTTGCTTGAACAATAAAACGACTGATAACCCGAACAGCAATATAACAAGCAACAGCGGCACAGAATCAGGAACAAGGAGATAATATAACGACACTAAGTAGGGACCATCTGCAGATCCTCCACAAGAGTCACAAAACTCCCATACTACTGAATCTAAGTTCAGCATTAGAAAATCCCCGACTATGACAGTACACAGATACCAGTACAAATTAGGTCAGAAGCTACAGCTCAGGACCTGAGTTTCTCAGATTGTCTATGAGTCACACAACCTCAGGACAACGTCGAAAATCACTAAGTCTAGGCAATGTTCTGTGAACAGAGTTACACAGAACCAACAATAAGAAAGACAGAGACGATCTTCCAACAAGGGCCCACAAGGGAGAGGAGGTGAGGGACGTCTTGTTAGAAGAAAGTTAAATAGACAATAGGCCGCACAGCCCAGGAAGACTACTCCAGGCGAGTTATGATCACCTGCCCCCCCCCCCCGTGATCAAGTGACTCTCCGTGGACTGCTGCTGCCGAGCAACACAGAAGCCGACAGTGTAACGAGCGAAACAAGCGGAGCGATAGTTAGACAATACTGTCAGCTACTTAACACTCGAATTATGAGCACTGAATAATATATAAATGTTACATCCTACCTAATAATATAACTAAGTCAAATAATAATATAAAGCAATATATTTACGATTTAGCTAATATCGCAAATATAAGCAATATAAAATTATATGAACAGGTAATATACATTATATACATTGTGACCCATTCAGGGGTCGCAATAATAACAGCTCCATGGAGTTGAACCCTTCTCAAGGCTGAGGGACTGACCACCTCAAACTATTTCTCCAAGATTGATTGACGGACTGATTACATCATCTTTACCTCGGCACTGCTCCTGCTGGCTATATAACGTTCTCCTCTGAATTTGACTGATGAAGCCTACCGCATATACGAAAGGTTTCATCAGAACATCCTGATAATGGGACAACGTTTTGCTCTGTGTAGAACTTTTATCAAGAAATAACAACAAAACAGAGCGAAACGTTGTCGCTATAAAAGCTCGTCCTGCGTTGGAAAAAAAGATGCGTACAGGAAAAGGAGACCTTTATCAGTACGACATTTCGCCTTGTGTAAGTGAAATGTGTTTATAATGGTCTCCGTGTACATGTCTTTGTTTTAGCCACTGGCTAGCTACGCCAGACATGAACTACGCTTTGCGTATTGTTACTTCACATCTACACCTGACCTCACTACGCTTGTACATCCACACCTGTCCTCGCTATACCTGTACATCCACACCTGTCCTCGCTATACCTGTACATCCACACCTGTCCTCAATACACCTGTACTTCCACACCTTTATATTACTGGAAATTAATTTTCACAAGCAAGAGAGTGAGAGATGACTGGAAAGAAATCGCAGAAAACATAGCACATGAATAGCTTTTAAATTGCCAGCCCTTACAGCCCCCCTCCTGAGATAAAAAACTGCAATAGCAAAAAAATATACCTACTAGCAGTTCAGCTCAACACGTGTATGCAAGTTGCATACGTGTGTTGCTGATGGGTAGTATGGTGTACCACATCTTATAATTGTCATGAATAACACAACACACATGCACACACACGCACACACACACACACACACACACACACACACACACACACACACACACACACACACACACACACACACACACACACGCACGCACGCACGCACGCACGCACGCACGCACCCACACACACACACACACAGGGACCATTGTGTCCAATGGGGAGTGATACAACAAAACGACCCACATTTCCTCTCCACCTCCTCTTGTTCGTAATGACCAGATATTTTATTTTGTGCGTCTCTCTCTCTCTCTCTCTCTCTCTCTCTCTCAAACTCCGTCAATCCAACCATCGATCCGTCTCTCTGTCATCCCTGTTTCTCACCCTTCCTTTCCTCCCTCCTCCAAGGTCACCGGCCAGAGGGATGGAGGAGGCGACCCTGGCGAAGGGGAAGCCAATAATTTCAATGCCACTTAAGCCGATGTTGTAGATGGGATGTACTCACCTCCCCCCCCCCTGTCCACCTCCTTGTCAGTAGGAGTGTGTTAAGTAGGTGTCCCTCCTCCCCATTTTCCCTTATGATGACTTGCAGTGTCGTTTCTGCTGTGTTAGTGTGGAGGCACGTCAGGACGGGGTGTCCCTTACACACTTCCATTTAGTGTACGGGTGTCTCAGTAAGATGGTATATGTTATCCCCTGTCAGTGTGGGGGTGTCCAGATGGGGCGTCCTTACTGCCATGATGGAGGGGTGTCCACATGAGACGCCTCTCCTGCCATGATGGACGCTGCTTGACTTGTTCTTTTACTTCCAGTGAAGTCATCTAACCTTCACTGTTTGTTCATAATTGCTTTCGTTGTTTTTAACACGCAACAAAGAAAACAATGTAC
>NC_091300.1:10108666-10111166 GCF_038502225.1 Cherax quadricarinatus
AGAGAGAGAGAGAGAGAGAGCTGGGGAAGGGGAGGGTGGTGGACATATATTAACATAAACATACACAAAAAATATATTTAAATATATATTCTTATAATAGCAACCTGAAAAGCAGGCAGGCAGGCAGGCAGGCAGGCAGGTAGGCAGGTAGGCAGGTAGGCAGGCAGGTAGGCAGGTAGGCAGGTAGGCAGGTAGGCAGGCAGGTAGGCAGGTAGGCAGGTAGGCAGGCAGGCAGGTAGGCAGGTAGGCAGGTAGGCAGGCAGGCAGGCAGGTAGGCAGGTAGGCAGGTAGGCAGGCAGGCAGGCAGGTAGGCAGGTAGGCAGGTAGGCAGGTAGGCAGGCAGGCAGGTAGGCAGGTAAGCAGGCAGGCAGGCAGGCAGGCAGGCAGGCAGGCAGGCAGGCAGGCAGGTAGGCAGGCAGGCAGGCAGGCAGGCAGGCAGGCAGGCAGGCAGGCAGGCAGGCAGGTAGGCAAGTAGGCAGGTATGCAGGTAGGCAGGCAGGCAGGCAGGTACGCAGGCAGGCAGGCAGGCAGGTAGGCAGGCAGGCAGGCAGGTAGGCAGGTAGGCAGGCAGGTAGGCAGGCAGGTAGGCAGGTAGGCAGGCAGGTAGGCAGGCAGGCAGGCAGACAGGCAACCAGGCAGGCAGGCAGGCAACCAGGTAGGCAGGCAGGCAGGTAGGCAGGCAACCAGGCAGGCAGACAGGCAACCAGGCAGGCAGACAGGCAACCAGGCAGGCAGACAGGCAACCAGGCAGGCAGGCAGGCAACCAGATAGGCAGGCAGGCAGGTAGGCAGGCAACCAGGCAGGCAGGCAGGCAACCAGGCAGGCAGACAGGCAACCAGGCAGGCAGGCAGGCAACCAGGTAGGCAGGCAGGCAGGTAGGCAGGCAGGCAGGCAGGCAGGCAGGCAGGTAGGCATGTAGGCAGGCAGGCAGGCAGGCAGGCAGGCAGGTAGGCAGGCAGGCAGGCAGGTAGGCAGGCAGGCAGGCAGGCAGGTAGGCAGGCAGGCAGGCAGGCAGGCAGGTAGGCAGGCAGGTAGGCAGGCAGGCAGGCAGGCAGGCAGGTAGGCAGACAGGCAGGCAGGCAGGCAGGTAGGCAGACAGGCAGGCAGGCAGGCAGGCAGGCAGGCAGGTAGGCAGACAGGCAGGCAGGCAGGCAGGCAGGCAGGCAGGTAGGTAGGCAGGCAGGCAGGCAGGCAGGTAGGCAGGCAGGCAGGCAGGTAGGCAGGCAGGTAGGCAGGCAGGCAGGCAGGTAGGCAGGCAGGCAGGCAGGCAGGCAGGCAGGCAGGCAGGCAGGTAGGCAGGCACGTAGGCAGGCAGGTAGGCAGGCAGGCAGGCAGGTAGGCAGGCAGGTAGGCAGGCAGGCAGGCAGGTAGGTAGGCAGGCAGGCAGGCAGGCAGGCAGGTAGGCAGGCAGGCAGGTAGGCAGGCACGTAGGCAGGCAGGCAGGCAGGCAGGCAGGCAGGCAGGCAGGCAGGTAGGCAGGCAGGCATTCAGGCAGGCATTCAGGCAGGCAGGCAGGCAACCAGGCAGGCAGGCAGGTAGGCAGGCAGGCAGGCAGGTAGGCAGGCAGGCAGGCAGGCATTCAGGCAGGCAGGCAGGCAACCAGGCAGGCAGGTAGGCAAGCAGGTAGGCAGGCATTCAGGCAGGCATTCAGGCAGGCAGGCAGGCAGGCAACCAGCCAGGCAGGCAGGCAACCAGGCAGGCAGCCAGGCAGGCAACCAGGCAGGTAGGCAGGCAGGCAACCAGGCAGGAAGGCAGGCAAAAAGGCAGGCAGGCAACCAGGCAGGCAGGCAGGCAGGCAACCAGGCAGGCAGGCAGACAACCAGGCAGGTAGGCAGGCAGGCAACCAGGCAGGCAGGCAGGCAGGCAGGCAGGCAGGCAATCAGGCAGTCAGTCAAGCAAGCAGGCAACCAGGCAGGCAGGCAACCAGACAGTCTGTCAGGCAAGCAGGCAACCAGCCAGTCAGTCAAGCAAGCAGGCAACCAGGTAGGCAGGCAACCAGGTAGCCAGTCAGCCAGGCAAGCAGACAACCAGGCAGGCAGGCAACCAGACAGTCAGTTAGTCAGTCAGGCTGGCAGGCAGGCAGGCAGGTAGAAAGGCAAGCAGGCAGTCAGTCAGTCAGTCAGTCAGGCAGGCAGGCAGGCAGGCAGGCAGGCAAGCAAGCAGGCAGGCAGGCAGGCAAGGAGGCAAACAGGCAGTCAGGCAGGCAGGCAGGGGGGGCAAGCAAGCAGTCAGGCAGGCAGGCAAGCAAGCAGGCAAGCAGGCAGTCAGGTAGGCAGTCAGGTAGGCAAGGAGGCAGGCAGGCAGGCAGGCAGGCAGGCAGGCAGGCAAGCAAGCAAGCAGGCAAGCAGTCAGTCTGGAAGGCAGTCAGGTAGGCAAGGAGGCAGACAGGCATGCAACGAAACAAGCAGGTAGGCAAACAGGCAGTCAGTCAGGCAGGTAGGCAGGAAGGCAGGCAGACAGGCAGGCAGGCAGGCAGGCAGGCAAGCAGGCAGTCAGTCAG
>NC_091300.1:10116166-10123666 GCF_038502225.1 Cherax quadricarinatus
ATCTCTTCGGGGTGCCGTTCCAGTTTCCACAGTGACTGTTGATTAACAAGCGAGTTATTCATATAATTTGCCCCAAGGAGCGTATATCTCAACATTTCGCTATCATCTGAAATGCGTAGTGATACTCACTTAGGTTTGGGTGAATCACCCACATGTCACGGGATCTATTGGTAATTCCAGTCAAATCTCACCTTTTTACTTTTAGGTGCAGCTAACGTAATTAGAAGTAGGTATAGCTGGACTTACCTGGGTATTGTAACTGACCCAGTTTCCACTAGTTGAAAAGGCTGCTACAGATACTTAGTTATGTCCTCACTCTTTGATAGGGAATCACTTTGTTCGTAAGACCTGAATATATACCGCGACACAAACTTTACACTTATCGGGATTATACTGCAGATGATACACTCGTGTTTCTGTTTAACACTAGTTTTCCTAGTGGAGATAGACAGTATTTCAGTATTTCTTTGTTCTCAGGGGAGATTTATGACGTGTGTACACTCTGATATCTGAATTCAACCAGTCACCCTCCGTACAAAAGAACTGCTGAGTTCAGCTTTATATCTCTTCCTTACTACACATTGTAACAATATTCAATACAAGAGGGTAGGTTTCTTGTTATCTAGCTATAGTCTAGAATTCCTAATAGTCCCAACTGGTAGATAAAGTGGGGCGCAGGTTTTCCCTTAATTTTCCTGCTATGGAGAAAAGAGTAATTACTCTGATTTCACCTCGTTGTGTAGTTGATCAGGAACTCTAGCAAGGAGAGGAAGGCGTGCCTCGTGACGCTATGGTACATGTGTTCCTCATAGAGCTATTTGCGAGGAAGGAAGAGTCTACTAGCCCCTTCCGGGAAGGCTAAGTCCCTCAGAGGGCTAAGGGAGACTGAGAGGGTTGAGAGATACCCCTTTACCCGGAATATACCTGGATAATTTTCTCCACAGTGTTGTGAACTATGGTTAACTTTTAGTTTTTGATATACATTATCAAACTACCTTTCATTTTTCCTTCTTATTCTTACGTGTTAGTTTAACGCTCTTCTGTTTTCTGTGATTTGATCTGCTCTGTATTTCCTCCAAGCCCTGTTACACCTCCCCTTGAACTCTGTATTCCTGGTTTAACAATGGACTCTCTCTGTTTTTTCTTAGTTTCTTTTTTTTCATCTTTGATATGAATCTTTCCTTTGACTGTTGACACTTTGACTCTATTACCTCCATCCTCTTTCTGGCGTAGCTGTGTCCTTCAGCTTCCTTTCCCATTGGAATCCTCTCCGTGGTTTCTGCAGTCTCATTTCCTGTTTTTCTGTTTATTTCTTCATTCCCATTTCCACTAGGAACTCAAAACATAGTACCACATGATCGCCCGCCAGCATCTCATGGTTAGACGTAAGTAAGTTCAGCTATGTTGCATCCACTCTGTGTGAAAACCAGGTCGAGTCTCGCTGGCTCATCTTCCTCCCTCCGTCACAAGTTTCCTACACTTTCAAGCTCAAACAACTCTTCTATACTGCGTCCCTAAGTTTCGCTCTCCATGTTTCTGACCCTCCATGGGGTCTCAGTTTTCCCAATCTCCTTATAGTTGAAATACCCCTGAAATCTCTCTGCCTATGTATAGTTATTGTCATGATATTCTGATCATACTCCTTCCCTAGTCTCATTTGGTGGATGCTGACTTATATATTACTCCCACTATTACATTGCAATACCTCCTACATAATTCCTAAAATCCCATTGTTTCCAGGTTCCTTAATTTCTTAGAACTCCAGGAGCTTCTCACCAACAATGATGCTCCACCTTTGTTTTCCCTTTGATTTCTTACTAATTAGTAGCCCTCTGGGAATATCACATTATTTATTATTCCTGAGAGTTTCTTCTCCATAATAGTTACAATATCAGGGCTTTGCGTCTCTCTCTTGTTCTCATAACTTCATATCTGCTGGTGACTCGTTTGCTGGTTTCTGGGCATGGTATTTCTTTTACTTTATTTCTAGAGATTCAAGACAAAGAATCTCTGTGGAATACTGGGGCATTTCTTGGTCTCTTTTCCTTTGTTAATCTACCCCTTCCGAGATAGGTGATCTGTTCCCTGTTTTCTTCCTCTTCTGCTTTGTTTTCCTTTACTCTATGTCTCCCGTTCTGTCTTTCATTTCTTCTCCGTCTGATCTTTGTCACAGACTGTGTCAAAGCTGCGCGACTCACTACTCAGATTTGATTTTCTTCTTGTCAGGTTTCTTGTTTTTGTCTTAGCAAACAGAACTTGTACTGGCCGCGCGCGCGTGTGTGTGTGTACTCACCTAGTTGTGGTTGCGGGGTCGATTCATAGCTCCTGGCCCCGCCTCTTCACCTTGCCGCTACCCGGTCACTCTTCCTGCTCCGTGAGCTTTATCATAACTCTTCTTAAAGCTATGTATGGATCCTGCCTCCACTACATCACTACGCAGGCTATTCCACTTCCTAACAACTCTATGACAGAAGAAATACATCCTAACATCCCTGTGGTTCGTATGTGTGTGTGTGTGTGTGTGTGTGTGTGTGTGTGTGTGTGTGTGTGTGTGTGTGTGTGTGTGTGTGTGTGTGTGTGTGTGTGTGTGTGTGTGCGTGTGTGTGTGTGTATCTGTCTGTCTGTGTTTGTTTTACTGGTAGAGTGATTAGTGAATTTCAGGTTGGTTAACTGGACGGGATGTTCAATACGAGCAGGTTCACTGCGTGGCAGGTTCACTGCGTGTGTCGCTGGTTGCTTTTAGTTTGTAATTCTGTTTTGTTTCTTTCCTTGTTTCTTTACATATGTATTTGACAACATAAACAGTAATTATGTCCCTCGTAATTCACACCATTGCTGGGTAAGCCTGAAAGATCCTCACACAGACACGTGTGTGACTTTGCATGTATAATACACAGATCAACCCATTTGTTTTGCTCGGTGGGGGAGGTGAGCTCCAGTTCTTGGTCCCCGCTTCATACTTTTCGAGTGACTGATGCCTGAAATGCTACATGGAACAATCTTTTGAATCGTTGTTGTGGGACTCAGGTCTGTGACTTTGTTGACTGATCAGTTTCACTGTCACCTTCCAGGTTCTCCCCTTGTTTAAGTCTCTCGTCTACCCTCTCCTGTGTGTCCCTCTGTAGTTACCCATTTGAGTGTGCTGGAAGGCGAGTTCTAGCTCTTGGTCCCACGTCAACTTTTGTTCGACTGCAGCAAAACAGAGCTGCTTTACGAAGCCTCGCGTTGAATCCCCTTCACCCTATCACTATTTGACTCAGTCCCACTTCGTCACTTCCCTTCCTGAAGGGATGTTTTCTGAGATGAGTGTAGCTCATCCTACCTCTCTGTTTCCTCTCCCCCGTAATACACTCACACTCTTACTTCAGTGTAAGTGTACGTGTATATTTATTTATCAGAATATTTACGTATACCCAAAGGTTTTTTTTCGCTTTTCTTTGTATATCTTCGCCAAACCGAACACACAAAGCCCCACAATTCCACTTGTTTAAACTCAAAACAAAGAAAAATTATATCCCAGTCATTAGTAAACATACACTGAAGGTAGACTCAGGTGTAAAACATTAACTAACTTTACTGAAGAGAGAATCAAGTGTAGCAGACCAAGGAAACATTTGGCTAGAAGTAGAGTTTTCTCAAGTCACGATGACCTTCAACCCAACTTTTTAATGCACGAAACATCGCAGCACAAAAAAGTAATGAAACGTTTACAAAAAGTAATAAAAGATTTACAAAAAATGATAAAACAATTACAAAAAATAATAAAACATTTACAAAAAAAATAATAGCTGGTAAAAGAATATAAGATTCGTTTTTACTGAAATTTCAACTTCCTCTCAGTCTTATTTTCTTTACTTTCAGTTGTATGAGAAAACTTTACGACAATTATAGTGCTTTTTGTGTATAAATTTGGCACTTAATTGTTTCCGTGGCTCTCGTATTTTTTAAGAGCTCTTTAAAAAACACACGTAAAGAGCGCAAATTTGGGTGCAATTTGGTGGGAGGATTGAGCCTCGCTCAGCCAAATTACTTGTTCGGGGAAGATACACTGATGGTGTGTGTGTGTGTGTGTGTGTGTGTGTGTGTGTGTGTGTGTGTGTGTGTGTGTGTGTGTGTGTGTGTGTGTGTGTGTGTGTGTGTGTGTGTGTGTGTGTGTGTGTGTGTGTGTGTGTGTGTGTGTGTGTGTGTGTGTGTGTGTGTGTGTTTGTGTGTGTGTGTGTGTGTGTGCGTGTGTGTGTGTGTGTACTCACCTAGTTGTACTCACCTAGTTGAGGTTGCAGGGGTCGAGTTCAAGCTCCGGGCCCCGCCTCTTCACTGGTCGCTACTAGGTCACTCTCCCTGAACCATGAGCTTTATCGTACCTCTGCTTAAAGCTATGTATGGATCCTGCCTCCACTACATCGCTTCCCAAACTATTCCACTTACTGACTACTCTGTGGCTGAAGAAATACTTCCTAACATCCCTTTGATTCATCTGTGTCTTCAGCTTCCAACTGTGTCCCCGTGTTGCTGTGTCTAGTCTCTGGAACATCCTGTCTTTGTCCACCATGTCAATTCCTCTCAGTATTTTGTAAGTCGTTATCATGTCCCCCCTATCTCTCCTGTCCTCCAGTGTCGTCAGGTTGATTTCCCTTAACCTCTCCTCATAGGACATACCTCTTAACTCTGGGACTAGTCTTGTTGCAAACCTTTGCACTTTCTCTAGTTTCTTTACGTGCTTGGCTAGGTGTGGGTTCCAAACTGGTGCCGCATACTCCAATATGGGCCTAACGTACACGGTGTACAGGGTCCTGAACGATTCCTTATTAAGATGTCGGAATGCTGTTCTGAGGTTTGCTAGGCGCCCATATGCTGCAGCAGTTATTTGGTTGATGTGCGCTTCAGGAGATGTGCCTGGTGTTATACTCACCCCAAGATCTTTTTCCTTGAGTGATGTTTGTAGTCTCTGACCCCTTAGACTGTACTCCGTCTGCGGTCTTCTTTGCCCTTCCCCAATCCTCATAACTTTGCACTTGGTGGGATTGAACTCCAGGAGCCAGTTGCTGGACCAGGTCTGCAGCCTGTCCAGATCCCTTTGTATTTCTGCCTGGTCTTCGATCGAATAAATTCTTCTCATAAACTTCACGTCATCTGCAAACAGGGACACCTCGGAGTTTATTCCTTCCGTCATGTCGTTCACAAATACCAGAAACAGCACTGGTCCTAGGACTGACCCCTGTGGGACCCCGCAGGTCACAGGTGCCCACTCTGACACCTCGCCACGAACCATTACTAGCTGCTGTCTTCCTGACAAGTATTCCCTGACAATCTTTTCCATGATTTTGTATACTATACATGTCAGTGACACTGGTCTGTAGTTTAGTGCTTCATGTCTGTCTCCTTTTTCAAAGATTGGGACCACATTTGCTGTCTTCCATGCCTCAGGCAATCTCCCTGTTTCGATAGATGTATTGAATATTGTTGTTAGGGGTACACATAGCGCCTCTGCTCCCTCTCCCAGGACCCATGGAGAGATGTTATCTGGCCCCATTGCCTTTGAGGTACCTAGCTCACTCAGAAGCCTCTTCACTTCTTCCTCGGTTGTGTGTACTGTGTCCAGCACATGGTGGTGTACCCCACCTCTCCGTCTTTCTGGAGCCCCCTTCTGTCTCCTCTGTGAACACTTCTTTGAATCTCTTGTTGAGTTCCTCACATACTTCACGGTCATTTCTTGTTGTCTCTCCTCCTTCCTTCCTTAGCCTGATTACCTGGTCCTTGACTGTTGTTTTCCTCCTGATGTGGCTGTACAACAGTTTCGGGTCAGATTTGGCTTTCGCTGCTATGTCATTTTCATATTGTCTTTGGGCCTCCCTTCTTATCTGTGCATATTCGTTTCTGGCTCTACGACTGCTCTCCTTATTCTCATGGGTCCTTTGCCTTCTATATTTCTTCCATTCCCTAGCACACTTGATTTTTGCCTCCTTGCATCTTTGCGTGAACCATGGGCTCATCCTGGCTTTTTCATTATTCCTGTTACCCTTGGGTACAAACCTCTCCTCAGCCTCCTTGCACATTGTTGCTACATATTCCATCATCTCATTAACTGGCTTCCCTGCCAGTTCTCTGTCCCACTGAACCTCATTCAGGAAGTTCCTCATTCCTGTGTAGTCCCCTTTCCTGTAGCTTGGTTTCATTTGTCCTGGCCTTCCTGCTTCCCCCTCCACTTGTAGCTCTACTGTGTATTCGAAGCTCAAAACCACATGATCGCTGGCCCCAAGAGGTCTTTCATATGTGATGTCATCAATATCTGCACTACTCAAGGTGAATACTAAGTCCAGTCTTGCTGGTTCATCCTCTCCTCTCTCTCTTGTAATGTCCCTTACGTGTTGGTACATGAAGTTTTCCAGTACCACCTCCATCATCTTAGCCCTCCATGTATCTTGGCCCCCATGTGGCTCCAAGTTCTCCCATTCGATCTCCTTGTGGTTAAATTCGCCCATAATCAGGAGCTTTGCCCTGCATGCATGAGCTCTTCTGGCCACTGCAGCCAGTGTGTCAACCATCGCTCTATTGCTCTCGTCATACTCTTGCCTTGGCCTCCTGCTGTTCTGTGGTGGGTTATACATCACTGCAATTATCACATTGGGACCTCCAGAGTGAAGCGTTCCCGCTATGCAATCACTTTCTTCTCCGCTGTCTCCTCTCTCCAGCTCATCAAAATTCCATCGGTGTCTGATCAGCAATGCCACTCCTCCACCCCACCTGATCCTTCTGTCTTTCCTCAGGATCTGGTATCCCGTTGGAAAGATGGCATCTGTTATCATACCTGTAAGCTTGATTTCTGTGATCGCTATGATGTCTGGTGATGCCTCTTTGACTCTTTCGTGCCACTCCTCCCACTTGTTTGTCATTCCATCAGCGTCTGTGTACCATACCTTCAGTCTCCTTTCCAACACTGTGGTTTGGGGGGCCTTTGGGGGCGGGAGACCTGGTAGCATACTGTGGGATTCTATGGTTGGGGGTTGGGTGGAAGCTGTGTGTGTGTGTGTGTGTGTGTGTGTGTGTGTGTGTGTGTGTGTGTGTGTGTGTGTGTGTGTGTGTGTGTGTGTACTCACCTATTTGTGGTTGCAGGGGTCGAGTCATAGCTCCTGGCCCCGCCTCTTCATTGATTGCTACTAGGTTCTCTCTCTCCCTGCTCCATGAGCTTTATCATACCTCGCCTTAAAACTATGTATGGTTCCCGCCTCCACTACTTCACTTTCTAGGCTATTCCACGGCTTGACTACTCTATAACTGAAAAATACTTCCTAACATCCCTTTGATTCATCTGAGTCCCATCTGTGTCCCATCTCTGGAACATCCCGTCTTTGTCCACCTCGTCTATTCTGCGCAGTATTTTATATGTCGTTATCATGTCTCCCCTGACCCTCCTGACCTCCAGTGTCGTCAGGCCGATTTCCCTCAACCTTTCTTCGTAGGACAATCCCCGTATCTCTGGGACTAGTCTTGTTGTAAACCTTT
>NC_091300.1:10133666-10136166 GCF_038502225.1 Cherax quadricarinatus
TCGGCAGGAGATGCAACATTCCCCCATTGAAAAGCAGGGGCACCACGAGTACATTGAGAGACAACACAGTAAGTGTCCGGGCCCCAAGACTGTTCAACTGCCTCCCAGCACACATAAGGGGGATTACCAATAGACCCCTGGCTGTCTTCAAGCAGGCACTGGACAGGCACCTAAAGTCAGTACCTGATTAGCCGGGCTGTGGTTCGTACGTTGGATTACGTGCGGCCGGCAGTAACAGCCTCGTTGATCAGACCCTGATCCACCATGAGGCCTGGTCTCAGACCGAGCCGCGGGGGCGCTGACCCCCGAAACCCTCTCCAGATAACTCAAGTTAACAGATAAATTGAACTGTAGATATAAATCCAGATGATCTCCTGTTAACCCTTTTGGGGCCAAGTTCCTGGCCTTTTGTGTATCCATATTGTCTTGTGCTACCGTCCACAGGATGGAGGTTGGTACACAATAAACTAGCCACTTCGGTGGTAAAATATAAATCTGAAGGACAAACATTCACCACCGGTGTATCTTACTTAGAAGTATCCTATTTAGAAGTATCCTACTTAGAAGTATCCTATTTAGAAGTATTCTACCTAGAAGTATCCTATTTAGAAGTATCCTACTTAGAAGTATCCCACTTAGAAGTATTCTACTTAGAAGTATCCTACTTAGAAGTATCCTTAGAAGTATCCTATTTAGAAGTATCCTACTTAGAAGTATCCTATTTAGAAGTATCCTACTTAGAAGTATCCTACTTAGAAGTATTCTACCTAGAAGTATCCTATTTAGAAGTATCCTACTTAGAAGTATCCTACTTAGAAGTATTCTACCTAGAAGTATCCTATTTAGAAGTATCCTACTTAGAAGTATCCCACTTAGAAGTATTCTACTTAGAAGTATCCTACTTAGAAGTATCCTTAGAAGTATCCTACTTAGAAGTATCCTATTTAGAAGTATCCTACTTAGAAGTATTCTACTTAGAAGTATCCTACTTAGAAGTATCCTTAGAAGTATCCTACTTAGAAGTATCCTACTTAGAAGTATCCTACTTAGAAGTATCCTACTTAGAAGTATTCTACCTAGAAGTATCCTATTTAGAAGTATCCTACTTAGAAGTATTCTACCTAGAAGTATCCTATTTAGAAGTATCCTACTTAGAAGTATCCTACTTAGAAGTATTCTACCTAGAAGTATCCTATTTAGAAGTATCCTACTTAGAAGTATTCTACTTAGAAGTATTCTACCTAGAAGTATCCTATTTAGAAGTATCCTACTTAGAAGTATCCTACTTAGAAGTATTCTACCTAGAAGTATCCTATTTAGAAGTATCCTACTTAGAAGTATCCTACTTAGAAGTATTCTACCTAGAAGTATCCTATTTAGAAGTATCCTACTTAGAAGTATCCTATTTAGAAGTATCCTACTTAGAAGTATTCTACCTAGAAGTATCCTATTTAGAAGTATCCTACTTAGAAGTATCCTATTTAGAAGTATCCTACTTAGAAGTATCCTACTTAGAAGTATTCTACCTAGAAGTATCCTATTTAGAAGTATCCTACTTAGAAGTATCCTACTTAGAAGTATCCTACTTAGAAGTATCCTACTTAGAAGTATCTTTAGAAGTATCCTACTTAGAAGTATCCTACTTAGAAGTATCCTACTTAGAAGTATCCTACTTAGAAGTATCCTACTTAGAAGTATCCTACTTAGAAGTATTCTACTTAGAAGTATCCTACTTAGAAGTATCCTACTTAGAAGTATCCTACTTAGAAGTATCCTACTTAGAAGTATCCTACTTAGAAGTATCCTACTTAGAAGTATCCTACTTAGAAGTATCCTACTTAGAAGTATCCTACTTAGAAGTATCTTTAGAAGTATCCTACTTAGAAGTATCCTACTTAGAAGTATCCTACTTAGAAGTATCCTACTTAGAAGTATTCTACCTAGAAGTATCCTATTTAGAAGTATCCTACTTAGAAGTATCCTATTTAGAAGTATCCTACTTAGAAGTATCCTACTTAGAAGTATTCTACCTAGAAGTATCCTATTTAGAAGTATCCTACTTAGAAGTATCCTATTTAGAAGTATCCTACTTAGAAGTATTCTACCTAGAAGTATCCTATTTAGAAGTATCCTACTTAGAAGTATCCTACTTAGAAGTATTCTACCTAGAAGTATCCTATTTAGAAGTATCCTACTTAGAAGTATTCTACCTAGAAGTATCCTATTTAGAAGTATCCTACTTAGAAGTATCCCATTAGAATATCCTGCTTAAGTATCCTGCTTAGAAGTATCCCATAAGTATCCTGTAGAAGTATCCTGCTTGAAGTATCACTTAGAAGTATCCTGCTTAGAAGTATCCTGTAGAGTATATAATGCTTAGAAGTATCCTACTTGAAGTATCCTGCTTAGAAGTATCCTGCAGAAGTATCCTACTTAGAGTATTCTGCAGAAGTATCCTGTAGAGTATCCTGCTTGAGTATCCTGCTTAGAGTATCTTTAG
>NC_091300.1:10141166-10163666 GCF_038502225.1 Cherax quadricarinatus
ATAAAGGGAGAGGTAAGTGTTTCATACACCCTGAACCAGAGAAGGGGAGAAGAGAGGATCATTAGAGAGCAAGGATAAACAGGGTGAGCACAGGAGGCAAGATGAACAAGCAACAGAACAAGACAGGAAGAGCGAGGGAGGCAGAAAGGTAGCAAGATAGGGAGGGAGGGTGAAAGGTAACAATGTATGAAGGGAGGGTGAGTGGAGGGTAGCAATGTAGAGAGGGAGGAAGAGTGAAAGATAGCAATGTAGGGAGAGAGGGAGGCAGAAAGGTAGCAATCCAGGGGGTAAGGTTGCAGTGTATGAAGACAGGTAAGCAGAAAGTGCGGTAAGAGAGAGAGAGAGAGAGAGAGAGTGAGAGTAGAGAGAGAAGAGAGAGAGAGAGAGAGAGAGAGAGAGAGAGAGAGAGAGAGAGAGAGAGAGAGAGTAACGAGTTGATCAAATGAAAATGCTGACAGATGGTAACTTCATCCTGTTCCCTACTTGTATGTCTCATAACAATAAAAATGCTTTCAAATGAGCTGATGTAGGTAACAGCTTGTCAATAAAGCTAGAATCCTTAATTGATGAAACCCGTGAGAGAGAGAGAGAGAGATAGGCGTATAGGAAGCCAGACGAACAGAGACGAATGATAAAATGGAAGCAGAAAGGGATTAAAGAAGGGAAGAAGGGAGGCCGAAAGGGAAAAACGGTAAGGAAGGGAGAGATATATAGAGGCAATAATAATAGAGAGAATAATGGTAGCCAGAAAGAGAGGGACGAACGAAGGAATAAAAACAGGGAGGGGGGGGTATACAGAGAAGAATAATAAAAGGGAGAAAGGAAATACCGAAGAGTCATCATGGTGGAGGAGCAAGGAAAATAAATTAACAGTCAACTAGTGGATGACACAAGACTTGGAACATATCTACAATAATACAATACTCGTGCAACACATCTACAATAATACAATACTCGTGCAATACATCTACAATAATACAATACTCGTGCAACACATCTACAATAATACAATACTCGTGCAATACATCTACAATAATACAATACTCGTGCAAAACATCTACAATAATACAATACTCGTGCAATACATCTACAATAATACAATACTCGTGCAAAACATCTACAATAATACAATACTCGTGCAACACATCTACAATAATACAATAACTAGCAATACATCTACAACATAACACTGTGCAACACATCTACAATAACACAATACTCGTGCAACACATCATAACACAATAACACACTAACACATCTACAATAATACAATACTCGTGCAACACATCTACAATAATACAATACTCGTGCAACACATCTACAATAATACAATACTCGTGCAACACATCTACAATAACACAATACTCGTGCAACACATCTACAATAACACAATACTCGTGCAACACATCTACAATAATACAATACTCGTGCAACATATCTACAATAATACAATACTCGTGCAACACATCTACAATAACACAATACTCGTGCAACACATCCACAATAACACAATACTCGTGCAACACATCTACAATAACACAATACTCGTGCAACAAAGTGCGTCAATACGCAACAAATATAATAAAATACAACAAATCATAACAAAATACAACCAAATACAACAAACAAAATATGACACAAATGGTGTAATAAAATACAACAGTGACAAAATACAACAAAGTATAAAAAACAACAAAATAAAACTAAATCTGCCAAAATGCAGGAAAACTTCCACCAGACCCGTGGCCAGGTGGCAGGAGCTCTCACTTCACACGGTGAGGTTCTGGGTTCGGTTCCCGGCGAAGGTAGAAATACTGGGCGTGTTTCTTTACACATGTTGTCTATGTTCGCCCATCAGTATAAAATAAGTACCTGGGTGGTAGTCGACTGTTGTGGGTCGCATCCTGGGTCAAAACTGATCTAATTTGCCCGAAATGTTCATCATGTCACTGATATCACCTAGGACTGTATACTTTGTACATGTACTTGTAAAAATGAAGATATATTATTATTATTATTATTATTATTATTATTATTATTATTATTATTATTATTATTGTTATAAACTGCAACCATGAAAATAAAACTAAATATAGAGAAGATATAACAAAATGCAGTCATCCCATTTGACGTTCGTTAAGACGTCAGGAACATCAACTGCAGCAACCCTATATGAAGTGGGGGGGGGGGGTTCTTGATGCCGGTGAAGGGCTCTTGATCACAGAAAGTAGAGCTCCCCTTCGCTTCACTATATCAGACAACAATATTGCATGACCCCCCTCCCCCACGGTTTTAGTGCTTCCCCACTATCCTAACAATGTACCAGGAACACCAAGAACACTAGAATTACCACTCATTATATACATATATATATCAGTAACAACACTGCAACTAGCCGGGGGCTCGAACCCGTGTTGTTTTAGCCCGCCTCATGGTGAGCGAAAATTCACGACGCTCTAACCCACTGGACCATACAATTCTACAAGAATCACGCACTCAGCAGAGCCAGGTGTTGTACCGTGATCCGAGGACATACGATGGTGTGGGTGCCTCAGAGCTAACTTCATTCTGCTCCCCGTTTGGTGTACTAGCCTCCACAACCAGTATATATTGTATTGTAACCACGAACGAGTGGTATTTAATCAATAACAACACTGCGACTATCCGAGGGCTCGAACCCGTATTGTTTTATCCCGCCTCATGGTGAGCTAAAATTCACGTATGTCCTCGGATCACGGTACAACACCTAGCTCTGCTGGGTGCGTGATTCTTGTAGGATTGCAGGCTAAAACAACACAGGTTCGAGCCCCCAGCTAGTTACAGTGTTGCTACTTATTAAATACCACTCGTTCGTGGCTACAGTACTATACTATATACTACATATTCACACAATTTATTAATACAAAAGAATGTTTTTCACCTGTAATTTACTCGTTCACGCTAAGAAATTATATTTTCTTGTTTGGTTTTCCCCCCGTAAATTAAAATTTACAATTACTTTTGGCTTGTTCTTCTGTAAATCTATAAAAAATAACGATAATATTACCCTATTTTACCCTAAATTAAACACTAGAACAGTTTCTTATTTTTGTGTTTTATTGTAGGACAAAAAACTGAAACTATATAACAAAACTAAAATTTTCACTGCTAGAAAAAGGTATCGTTGATTTAAAAAAAAATAACTGGAACTAGTAGCTTTTCAAAATTTTAATAAAAGAAAAAAAACAACGGTGGATTTATATATATCAAAATTTTAATATATATATATATATATATATATATATATATATATATATATATATATATATATATATATATATATATATATATATATACATATATATATATTCAATGCTGGTGTTCGATAATTAGGCCAAAATTTTTGGCACAACTAGCATGTGCAGTTGTGCAGTTATGCCGACAAAAAGTGTTGAAAGCATTCCCAGCCAGGATC
The DNA here is from genome assembly GCF_038502225.1 of Cherax quadricarinatus. Lineage (NCBI taxonomy): Eukaryota > Metazoa > Arthropoda > Malacostraca > Decapoda > Parastacidae > Cherax > Cherax quadricarinatus. The sequence goes on from NC_091300.1 coordinate 10,144,621, forward strand.
CTTTAACGGGAACAACTTCCAGAACACTCAGTGGTGTAGCTTCCAATAAATGGCTTCCATTAATGGCGCTCACTAATTCGACAACGGTGGAAGACATGACCATTATAAGTGTAAAAGAGTGTGAATTTATTATTCCCGTTAGATCAAGTTAAATGAATTTCAGTCCACCTTTTCTGAACGGTTGTAATATTTAATGTAATTTAGGGTCAGGACAGAGCCCATTAGGGTTTGTTTGTGTGCCGGCAAATTTATCAGTACAGAAAAAATCTCAAGCTTGACATATCTCCTGGAGAGCGAAACGTTTCTAAAATAAAATGTCACATTAGTTGCACTTGTGTCCTTTTAACTAACATATTGTCGGTAATTCTACCAACATTAATACACAATAATGTAGTCTGAGTAGTCTAAATTATAATTTTTACCGAAATTGCTCAAAAACTTGAGATCCTTGGAGTCTGATCAATTACTGGAGATGACTTTCCTGGTCGGTTTCAAACTTTCACCCTTGGTTGGCTTTATTAAAAGAAACTTTGATAAATGAGACACTTGTGCAACATTTGGGTATCTTTATTTCGGAAATGTTTCGTCACTCATTGGATTCTTCAGTCCAGTGCAGAGAAAGGTGGAAGATGAGGATGAGGAGTTTAAGGTAATCAGTCCATCAGCCTGGAGTCCATGTGTTCAGTCCATCAATCCGGACTGAACACATCGACTCCAGGCTGAGGGACTGATTACCTCAAACTTCTCCTCATCTTCCACCTTTCTCTGTAATAGACTGAAAAAGCCACTGTGTGACGAAACGTTTCCATTCATCAACTTGTCTCTTGTGTAAACTATTTATTCTTATAAGAAACTTTGGCAATCGGTTGTGTAAATTTTAAGTTGCCGGGTTTATTAACTAAATTGTTTCCCATATAATAAATTATGAATGACTCTTCTGATCGATGCCAAACCCTTCATAAATGCTGGTGTATCTTAACTGATTCCGAGTTGTGCCAATGTTCTTAAATCGTTTAAAAATGAATTTTAAATGCAACATAAACGAGAAATGTTGAAAAAAGTGCTTTTTTATGGCGTTTTTAAGTTTAACAAGGATAGACTGTTGTATTTTCAGAACAGTCTTACCAAAGTATTTCTATTCTTTCTCCAAAAATTTCCAGTTACTCGAAAACATTATTTCGTTGGCTTCAAATGTATCTCGAGCAAGACTCATGGGTCTATTTGGACGCCTGGTTGTCCTAGGCGCAATATTACACAGCTCATTCTCAGATTTTGTTTCTATGTGATAACTTGGTAAAAAAAAACTTCTCTGATTGACTTAAAAATTTAAAGACTCGTGTCTCCTACTTAGAAGAAAGTTGGTGTTGTTAATGGAGCGTGTAGGTGCTACACTCTGCACTAATCCTTTCGCCTGCACTGATATACAGGGGTCTAGGACTATGCAATACGGAGATACCTTCTTTTCGCATCGCACAGCGACCAAAATACATCTAGTTTTTTGCAAAGGTTTGAATGTAAGCGTTTGAACCAATGGTGTTAGATTCCATTAAATAGCTGGAACTATCCAGCAGTTTTCCAATATTTCTATGCAATTAGGAAACCAAAGCTGCATTTTTATACATTTTCTTTTGGAAAGGTTTGAATGGGAGCGTGTGAATCATTGGTGTTGGCTTCCATGAGTGAGTGGACAGCAAGGGTGCAGAGGCCAGTGTTAAATATTCACTCTGAGGTGACCATGTCAGTGTTGGGTGACCGTGCAACTTACCCCTCCACCCCACACCCCTCATACCCCCCACCCCCGCCTTCCTTATCTCCCCTTCCCCTTCTTCCCCTTCCCTCCACCTGTCTTTCCTTCCCTCTACGCCTGCACCACTCCTTCCATCTATTTAATGCTCGTTCCTCCCCCTCCCCCCCGCCCCCTCTTCAACATTCCCTGACAAGCGAAATTATATTTCCACTTGCGAAAAAATGATACTGGCGAGGAAAAAAATATATGATATATAAAGTAATAATAATAATAATAAAATTAATAATAATAATAATAATAATAACAATAATAATAATAATAATAATGAGAGGAAGGAAGTTTCACAAAGAATCACTGATAAACGTGATAGAAAAGAGTAAACGTGATAGATGGGGAGAGTAAACATGATAGATGGAAAGAGTAAACATGATAGATGGAGAGTAAACGTGATAGACGGAGAGAGTAAACATGATAGATGGAAAGAGTAAACATAATAGATGGAGAGAGTACATGTGATAGATGGATAGAGTAAAAATGATAGATGGAGAGAGCAAACGTGATAAATGGAGAAAGCAAACGTGATAGATGGAGAGAGTAAACATGATACATGGAGAAAGTAAACACGATAGATGGAGAGAGTAAACGTGATAGATGAAAAAAGTAAAACTGATAGATGGAGAGAGTAAACATGATAGATGGAGAGAGTTAACGTGATAGATGGAGAGAGTAAACGTGATAGATGGAGAAAGTAAACATGATAGATGGAGAGAGTTAACGTGATAGATGGAGAGAGTAAACGTGATAGATGGAGAAAGTAAACATGATAGATGGAGAGAGTAAACATGATAGATAGAGAGAGTAAACGTGATAAGTGGAGAGAGTAAACGTGATAGATGGAGAGAGAGTAAACGTGATAGATGAAGAGAGTAAACGTGATAGATGGAGAGAGTAAACGTGATAGATGGAGAGAGTAAACGTGATAGATGGAGAGAGTAAACATGATAGATGGAGAGAGTAAACATGATAGATGGAGAGAGTAAACATGATAGATGGAGAGTAAACGTGATAGATGGAGAGAGTAAACATGATAGATGGAGAGAGTAAACATGATAGATGGAGAGAGTAAACATGATAGATGGAGAGAGTAAACGTGATAGATGGAGAGAGTAAACGTGATAGATGGAGAGAGTTAACGTGATAGATGGAGAGAGTAAACGTGATAGAAGGAGAGAGTTAACGTGATAGATGGAGAGAGTAAACGTGATAGATGGAGAGAGTTAACGTGATAGATGGAGAGAGTTAACGTGATAGATGGAGAGAGTTAACGTGATAGATGGAGAGAGTAAACGTGATAGATGGAGAGAGTTAACGTAATAGATGGAGAGAGTTAACGTGATAGATGGAGAGAGTAAACGTGATAGATGGAGAGAGTTAACGTGATAGATGGAGAGAGTAAACGTGATAGATGGAGAGAGTTAACGTGATAGATGGAGAGAGTTAACGTGATAGATGGAGAGAGTTAACGTGATAGATGGAGAGTAAACGTGATAGATGGAGAGAGTTAACGTGATAGATGGAGAGAGTAAACGTGATAGATGGAGAGAGTTAACGTGATAGATGGAGAGAGTTAACGTGATAGATGGAGAGAGTAAACGTGATAGATGGAGAGAGTTAACGTGATAGATGGAGAGAGTTAACGTGATAGATGGAGAGAGTAAACGTGATAGATGGAGAGAGTTAACGTGATAGATGGAGAGAGTTAACGTGATAGATGGAGAGTAAACGTGATAGATGGTGAGAGTTAACGTGATAGATGGAGAGAGTTAACGTGATAGATGGAGAGAGTAAACGTGATAGATGGAGAGAGTTAACGTGATAGATGGAGAGAGTTAACGTGATAGATGGAGAGAGTTAACGTGATAGATGGAGAGAGTTAACGTGATAGATGGAGAGAGTTAACGTGATAGATGGAGAGAGTTAACGTGATAGATGGAGAGAGTTAACGTGATAGATGGAGAGAGTTAACGTGATAGATGGAGAGAGTTAACGTGATAGATGGAGAGAGTAAACGTGATAGATGGAGAGAGTTAACGTGATAGATGGAGAGAGTTAACGTGATAGATGGAGAGAGTTAACGTGATAGATGGAGAGAGTTAACGTGATAGATGGAGAGAGTTAACGTGATAGATGGAGAGAGTTAACGTGATAGATGGAGAGAGTTAACGTGATAGATGGAGAGAGTTAACGTGATAGATGGAGAGAGTTAACGTGATAGATGGAGAGAGTTAACGTGATAGATGGAGAGAGTTAACGTGATAGATGGAGAGAGTTAACGTGATAGATGGAGAGAGTTAACGTGATAGATGGAGAGAGTTAACGTGATAGATGGAGAGAGTTAACGTGATAGATGGAGAGAGTTAACGTGATAGATGGAGAGAGTTAACGTGATAGATGGAGAGAGTTAACGTGATAGATGGAGAGAGTTAACGTGATAGATGGAGAGAGTTAACGTGATAGATGGAGAGAGTTAACGTGATAGATGGAGAGAGTTAACGTGATAGATGGAGAGAGTTAACGTGATAGATGGAGAGAGTAAACGTGATAGATGGAGAGAGTTAACGTGATAGATGGAGATAGTTAACGTGATAGATGGAGAGAGTTAACGTGATAGATGGAGAGAGTAAACGTGATAGATGCAGAGAATTAACGTGATAGATGGAGAGAGTTAACGTGATAGATGGAGAGAGTTAACGTGATAGATGGAGAGAGTAAACGTGATAGATGGAGAGAGTAAACGTGATAGATGGAGAGAGTAAACGTGATAGATGGAGAGAGTTAACGTGATAGATGGAGAGAGTAAACGTGATAGATGGAGAGAGTTAACGTGATAGATGGAGAGAGTAAACGTGATAGATGGAGAGACTAAACGTGATAGATGGAGTAAACGTGATAGATGGAGAGAGTTAACGTGATAGATGGAGAGAGTAAACGTGATAGATGGAGAGAGTTAACGTGATAGATGGAGAGAGTAAACGTGATAGATGGAGAGAGTAAACGTGATAGATGGAGAGAGTTAACGTGATAGATGGAGAGAGTTAACGTGATAGATGGAGAGAGTAAACGTGATAGATGGAGAGAGTTAACGTGATAGATGGAGAGAGTAAACGTGATAGATGGAGAGAGTTAACGTGATAGATGGAGAGAGTTAACGTGATAGATGGAGAGAGTAAACGTGATAGATGGAGAGAGTTAACGTGATAGATGGAGAGAGTTAACGTGATAGATGGAGAGAGTTAACGTGATAGATGGAGAGAGTTAACGTGATAGATGGAGAGAGTTAACGTGATAGATGGAGAGAGTTAACGTGATAGATGGAGAGAGTTAACGTGATAGATGGAGAGAGAGAGTTATCGTGATAGATGGAGAGAGTTAACGTTATAGATGGAGAGAGTTAACGTGATAAATGGAGAGAGTAAACGTGATAGATGGAGAGAGTTAACGTAACGTGATAGATGGAGAGAGTTAACGTGATAGATGGAGAGAGTTAACGTGATAGATGGAGAGAGTTAACGTGATAGATGGAGAGAGTTAACGTGATAGATGGAGAGAGTTAACGTGATAGATGGAGAGAGTTAACGTGATAGATGGAGAGGGTAAACAAGAGGAACAGAGGCAAAGATAAATTAATATAATGTAAGATACAGAATAACGTGGACACGTAATATTCATGGCCACGTGGACACGTAATATTCATGGCCACGTGGACACGTAATATTCATGGCCACGTGGACACGTAATATTCATGGCCACGTGTTAATATTAAAATGTGATGTTTGCGTTATGTCATTTTGTTGAGAACCTCAGAGAGAGTGTGAGTGCGGGAGTGTGAGCTTCACCGCACTGCGTCAGGCCAGACCTGCTGCTGCTGCTGCTGCTGCTGCTGCTGCTGCTACTGCTGCTGCTGCTGCTGCTGCTGCTGCTGCTGCTGCTGCTGCTGCTACTGCTGCTGCTGCTGCTGCTGCTGCTGCTGCTGCTGCTGCTGCTGCTGCTACTGCTGCTGCTACTGCTGCTGCTGCTGCTGCTGCTGCTGCTGCTGCTGCTGCTGCTGCTACTGCTGCTGCCGCCGCCGCTGCTGCCGCCGCCGCTGCCACCGCCGCCGCTGCCACCGCCGCCGCTGCCACCGCTGGCCATTGCCGCCGCCGGCCGCCGCCGCTGCTGCTGCTGCCGCCACCGCCGCCGCTGCCACCGCCGCCGCTGGTTGTTGCTGCCGCCGCCGCCGCTGCCGTTGCCGCCGCTGCCGCCGCTGCCGCTGCCGCTGCTGCCGCCGCTGCCGCCACCGCCAGCTGCCACGCCGGCCACGCCGCCGCTGCCACTGCCGCCGCCGCTGCCGCCGCTGCTGCTGCCGTCGCTGCCGCTGCTGCTACCGCCGCTGCCACCGCCGCTGCCGCCGCGCCGCCGCTGCTGCTGCCACTGCCGCCTGCTACCGCCGCCCGCCGCTGCCGCCGCCGCTGCCGCCTGCTGCCGCCGCTACCGCTGCCGCTGCTACCGCTGCCGCTGCCGCTGCCGCCGTTGCCGCCGCCGCCGCCGCCGCTACCGCCGCCGCTGCCGCCGCCGCGGCCGCTGCCACCGCCGCCGCCGCCGCTGCTCGCTGCCGTGCCGCTGCTTGTTGCCGCCGCCGCCGCTGCTACCGCCGCTACTGCCGCTGCTGTTGCTGGGCTGCTGCTGCCGCCGCTGCTGCCGCCAGCGCCGCTGCCGCTGCTGCTGTTGCTGCCGTTGCTGCTCGCTGCCGCCGCCGCCGCTGCCGTTGCCGCTGCCGCCGCTGCTGCTGCCGCTGCCACCGCCGCCGCTGCCACCGCTGCCGTTGTTGCCGCCGCCGCCGCTGGGCTGCCGTTGTTGCCGCTGCTACCGCCACGCTGCCGCCACCGCCGCTGCTGCTCGTTGCCGCTGCCGCTGCCGCTGCTGTTGCCGCTGCTGCTTTTGCCGCTGCTGCCGCCGCCGCTGCTGCTGCTGCCGCCGCTACCGCTGCTGCTACCGCTGCTGCCGCTACCGCCGCCGCTACCGCCGCTGCCGTTGCCGCTGCCATTGCCAAGGCTACTGCTGCCTGCTTCGCCGCCGCTACCGCCGCTGTTGTTGCTGCCGCCGCTGCTGCTGTTGCTGCCGCCGCAGCCGCTGATGCCGCCGCTGCCAGCGCGTTGCTGTTGCCGCCGCTGCCGCTGCTGCCGCTGCCGCTGTTGTTGCCGCCGGGCTGCTACCGCTGCCGCTGCTGCCGCTGCCGCTGCCGCCGCTACCGCTGCCACCGCCGCTGCTCTTGCTGGCCGCCCGCTACCGCTGCTGCTGCCGCCGCTGGGCTGCCGCTACCGCCGCCGCTGTTGCCGCTGCCACCGCCGCCACCGCCGCTGCCCTGCCGCCGCTGCTGCCGCTGCCACCGCTGCCAGCTGCCGCTGCTGCTGCTACCGCCGCTGCCGCCGCCGCCACCGCCGCCGCCGCCGCCGCTACCGCCGCTGCCGTTGGGCTGCTGCCTGCCGCTGTTGTTGCTGCTGCCGCCGCTGCCACCGCCGCCGCTACCACTACCGCTGCCGCCGCTGCCGCCGCTGCCGCCGCCGCCGCCGCCGCTACCGCCGCTGCTGCCGCCACCGCTGGCCGCTGCTACCGCTGCCGCCGCTGCCGCTGCTGTTGCCGCTGCTACTCGCTGCCACCACGCCGCCGCCGCTGCTGCCGGCGACCGCCGCCGCTGGGCCGCCACCGCCGCCGCCACTGGCCGCCACCGCCGCCGCCGCTACTCGCTCGCCACCGCCGGCTCACCGCCGCCACCGGGCCGCCACCGCTGCCGCCGCCGCTGCCGCCGCCGCCGCCGCCGCTACCGCTGCCGCTACCGCCGCTGCCGCCGCTGCCGCCGCCGCTGCCACCGCCGCCGCCGCCACCGCCGCTGCCACTGTTGCCGCCGCCGCTGCCGCTGCCGCCGCACGCCGCCACTGCTGCCGCCACTGCCGCTGCCGCTGCTACCGCCGCTACCGCTGCCGCTGCTGCCGCTGCCGCTGCCGCTGCTGCCACTGCCGCCGCCGCCGCCACCGCCGTTGCCACCGGCGCCGCTGCTGCCGTTGCCACTGCCGCCGCTGCTGCCGCTGCCACTGCCGCCGCTGCTGCTGCCGCTACCGCTGCTGCTACTCGGCGCCGCTACTGCTGCTGCCACCGCTGCCGCCGCTGCTCTGCCGCCGCCGCCGTTGCTGCCCGCCAAGCCACTGCTGCCACCGGTACTGCCGTTTCGGCCGCCACCGCTGCCGCTGCTACTGCCGCCGCTGCCGCTGCTGCTGCCACTGCCGCTGCTGCTGCCGCTGCTGCTGCTGTTTCTGTTGCTGGCCGTTGCCGCTACTTCTGTCCGCTGCTGCTCTGCTGCCACTCTGTGTTGCTGCTGCTGCCACTGCCGTTGCTGCCGCCGTTGCTGCCGTTACTGAGCCGCTGCCGTTGCTTCCAGCACTACCAGCGCTGCTGCCGTTATTTACCGCCGCCGCTGCTACTGGCGCCAGCGCCGCTGTTGTTGCTGCCACTGGTGCCGCTGCTGCCGCCGCTACTGGTGCCGCTGTTGCCGCTGCTGCCGTTGCTGCTGCTGCTACTGGTGCTGCTGCTGCTACTACTGGTGCTGCTGCTGCTACTACTGGTGCTGCTGCTGCTACTTCTGGTGCTGCTGCTGCTACTTCTGGTGCTGCTGCTGCTACTACTGGTGCTGCTGCTGCTACTACTGGTGCTGCTGCTGCTGCTGTTTCTGCTGCTGCTGCTACTGGTGCTGCTGCTGCTGCTACTGGTGCTGCTGCTGCTGTTGTTTCTGCTGCTGCTGCTGCTGGTGCTGCTGCTGCTGCTACTGATGCTGCTGTTACTGGTGCTGCTGCTGCTAGTAACATGCCATGCTGACCCACACAAAGATCAACCCACGCCAACACCAACCCACGCTACGTCAACCCAAGTTAAAAACAACTCACGCCACGCCAACCAACGTTAAAAACAACCCACGCCACGCCAACCATCGTTAAAAACAACCCACGCCACGCCAACATCGTTAAAAACTACCAACGCCACGCCAACCATCGTTCAAAACAACCCACGCCAGGCCAACCATTGTTAAAAAAATAACCAACGCCACGCCAACCAACGTTAAAAACAACCCACGCCACGCCAACCATCGTTCAAAACAACCCACGCCAGGCCAACCATTGTTAAAAAAACAACCAACGCCACGCCAACCAACGTTAAAAACAACCAACGCCACGCCAACCATCGTTCAAAACAACCTACGCCACGCCAACCATCGTTCAAAACAACCCACGCCACGCCAACCACCGTTCAAAACAACCTACGCCACGCCAACCATCGTTCAAAACAACCCACGCCACGCCAACATCTTTAAAAACAACCCACGCCACGCCAACCATCGTTAAAAACAACCCACGCCACGCCAACCATCGTTCAAAACAACCCACGCCACGCCAACATCGTTAAAAACAACCCATACCACGCCAACCATCGTTAAAAACAACCCACGACACGCCAACCATCGTTAAAAGCATCCCACGCCACGCCAACCATCGTTCAAAACAACCCACGCCACGCCAACCATCGTTAAAAACATTCCACTCCACGCCAACCATCGTTAAAAACATCCCACGCCACGCCAACCATCGTTAAAAACATCCCACGCCACACCAACCATCGTTAAAAACATCCCACACCACGCTAACCATCATTAAATACATCCCACGCCACACCAACCATCGTTAAAAACATACCATGCCACGCCAACCATCGTTAAAAACATCCCACGCCACACCAACCATCGTTAAAAACATACCATGCCACGCCAACCATCGTTAAAAACATCCCACGCCACACCAACCATCGTTAAAAACATACCATGCCACGCCAACCATCGTTAAAAACATCCCACGCCACACCAACCATCGTTAAAAACATCCCACGCCACGTCAACCATCGTTAAAAACATCCCACGCCACGCCAACCATCGTTAAAAACATCCCACGCCACGCCAACCGTCATTAAATACATCCCACGCCACACCAACCATCGTTAAAAACATACCATGCCACGCCAACCATCATTAAAAACATCCCACGCCACGCCAACCATCGTTAAAAACATCCCACACCACGCCAACCATATTTAAAAACAACCAACGCCACGCCAACCATCATTAAAAACATCCCACACCACGCCAACCATCGTTAAAAACATACCATGCCACGCCAACCATCGTTAAAAGCATCCCACGCCACGCCAACCATCATTAAAAACATCCCACGCCACGCCAACAATCGTTAAAAACATCCCACGCCACGCCAACCATATTTTAAAACAACCCACGCCATGTCTGAACATTCGCAGTATTAGAAGGGAAACTAAGTGGTAATACTGATGTAAATATGGAGGGAATACTGCGACATATTGAGGGAATACTACGACATATTGAGGGAATACTACGACATATTGAGGGAATACTACGACATATTGAGGGAATACTACGACATATTGAGGGAATACTACGACATATTGAGGGAATACTACGACATATTGAGGGAATACTACGACATATTGAGGGAATACTGAATACTACGACATATTGAGGGAATACTGCGACTACGACATATTGAGGGAATACTGCGACATATTGAGGGAATACTGCGACATATTGAGGGAATACTGCGACATATTGAGGGAATACTACGACATATTGAGGGAATACTACGACATATTGAGGGAATACTACGACATATTGAGGGAATACTACGACATATTGAGGGAATACTGCGACATATTGAGGGAATACTACGACATATTGAGGGAATACTACGACATATTGAGGGAATACTGCGACATATTGAGGGAATACTACGACATATTGAGGGAATACTACGACATATTGAGGGAATACTACGACATATTGAGGGAATACTACGACATATTGAGGGAATACTACGACATATTGAGGGAATACTACGACATATTGAGGGAATACTACGACATATGGAGGGAATACTGCGACATATTGAGGGAATACTACGACATATTGAGGGAATACTGCGACATATTGAGGGAATACTACGACATATTGAGGGAATACTACGACATATTGAGGGAATACTGCGACATATTGAGGGAATACTACGACATATTGAGGGAATACTGCGACATATTGAGGGAATACTACGACATATTGAGGGAATACTACGACATATTGAGGGAATACTACGACATATTGAGGGAATACTACGACATATTGAGGGAATACTACGACATATGGAGGGAATACTGCGACATATTGAGGGAATACTACGACATATTGAGGGAATACTGCGACATATTGAGGGAATACTACGACATATTGAGGGAATACTACGACATATTGAGGGAATACTACGACATATTGAGGGAATACTACGACATATGGAGGGAATACTACGACATATGGAGGGAATATGGAAGCATGAATAATCTTTCATTATCTCTCTCTCTCTCTTCTTACGGTGGAGGGAGGATAATCCATGGAACTGGAGGCATCCTCTCCCTTGGAATAAACCTGATAACCTCACATTCTGAATGAACCCTACCAATCCAACAAGTGATCCAATTGGTGATCCAACAAGAGAGCCAACAAGTGATCCAGCAAGCAATCAACCAAGTGATCCAGAGACAAAAAGTTTCAATATCTAGGGTAGTTGAGAGCCAGGTGTGTGGCACTGGGGGTAAAGGTGCCACCTTGGCACTTTACAACAGGTAATTATGTGTGTCCCAACAAAGATGGAAGCGCGTTGTTAGGGCGGCCAGGCAGAGGCACTTACCATACTTGAAGAAAAGAGGGGAGAGGAGGGAGGGGTAAGAGGGGGAGGGGTAAGAAGGGGAGGGGTAAGAGGGGGAGGGGTAAGAGGAGAGGGATCATAGGGAAGGTTCCGACGGGAAGGGTAAACGAAAAGGGATAAGAGGGTAGAAAAATGAGAGAAAGAGGAAAGAAAATGGAGTGGAGATTAGAAGAGAGGGTAGAAGACAGAATGGAGGAGGATGAAGAGTAGAATAATGGAGATGGTGGATGGTAAAATGAAGAAGGGCAGGGGGTAGAATAAAGGAGAGGGTAGAGAATAGAAGAAAATAATAAGAGTGTAGAGTAAACCGGATGTGACTGAGTGTAGGTGGAATTGAAAGTTAGAGTTACACAGTAGACACGTCACTTAACCACGCCAGCATCATCCACAACACACCACGCCAGCATCATCCACAACACACCACGCCAGCATCATCCACAACACACCACGCCAGCATCATCCACAACACACCACGCCAGCATCATCCACAACACACCACGCCAGCATCATCCACAACACACCACGCCAGCATCATCCACAACACACCACGCCAGCATTATCATCATCAACAACACACCACGCCACCATCATCCACAACACACCACGCCAGCATCATCCACAACACACCACGCCAGCTTCATCAACAACACACCACGCCAGCATCATCCACAACACACCACGCCAGCATCATCCACAACACACCACGCCAGCATCATCCACAACACACCACGCCAGCATCATCCACAACACACCACGCCAGCATCATCCACAACACACCACGCCAGCATCATCCACAACACACCACGCCAGCATCATCCACAACACACCACGCCAGCATCATCCACAACACACCACGCCAGCATCATCCACAACACACCACGCAAGCATCATCCACAACACACCACGCCAGCTTCATCAACAACACACCACGCCAGCATCATCCACAACACACCACGCCAGCATCATCCACAACACACCACGCCAGCATCATCCACAACACACCACGCCAGCATCATCAACAACACACCACGCCAGCATCATCAACAACACACCACGCCACCATCATCAACAACACACCACGCCAGCATCATCAACAACACACCACGCCAGCATCATCAACAACACACCACGCCAGCATCATCAACAACACACCACGCCAGCATCATCAACAACACACCACGCCAGCATCATCAACAACACACCACGCCAGCATCATCAACAACAACACACACGCCACCATCATCAACAACACACCACGCCAGCATCATCAACAACAACACACACGCCACCATCATCAACACACACGCCACCATCATCGATAACATCTCACACGCCACCATCATCATCAACAACACTTCACCCTTCATATCACCATCAACAGCACTTCACATCAACAACACTTCACCCTTCACATCATCAACAACAACACTTCGCCCTTCGCCTCATCATCAACAACGTTTCACCCTTCACATCATCAACAACACTTCACTCTTCACATCATCATCAACAACACTTCACTCTTCACATCATCATCAACAACACTTCACATCATCAACAACACTTCACACTTCACATCATCAACAACAACACTTCGCCCTTCGCCTCATCATCAACAACGTTTCACCCTTCACATCATCAACAACACTTCACACTTCACATCAACAACAACACTTCACCCTTCACATCAACAACAACACTTCACCCTTCACATCAACAACAACACTTCACATCAACAACAACACTTCACACTTCACATCAACAACAACACTTCACCCTTCACATCAACAACAACACTTCACCCTTCACATCAACAACAACACTTCACCCTTCACATCAACAACAACACTTCACCCTTCACATCAACAACAACACTTCACCCTTCACATCAACAACAACACTTCACCCTTCACATCAACAACAACACTTCACTCTTCACATCATCAACAACACTTCACGTCAACAACAACACTTCACATCAACAACAACACTTCACTCTTCACATCATCAACAACACTTCACGTCAACAACAACACTTCACTCTTCACATCATCAACAACACTTCACCCTTCACATCAACAACAACACTTCACCCTTCACATCAACAACAACACTTCACCCTTCACATCATCAACAACACTTCACGTCAACAACAACACTTCACATCAACAACAACACTTCACCCTTCACATCAACAACAACACTTCACCCTTCACATCAACAACAACACTTCACCCTTCACATCAACAACAACACTTCACCCTTCACATCAACAACAACACTTCACCCTTCACATCAACAACAACACTTCACTCTTCACATCAACAACAACACTTCACGTCAACAACAACACTTCACGTCAACAACAACACTTCACCCTTCACATCATCAACAACACTTCACTCTTCACATCATCAACACTTCACTCGTCACATCAACAACAACACTTCACTCTTCACATCAACAACAACACTTCACTCTTCACATCATCAACAACAACACTTCGCCCTTCACATCATCAACAACAACACTTCGCCCTTCACATCATCAACAACAACACTTCGCCCTTCACATCATCAACAACAACGTTTCACCCTTCACATCAACAACAACACTTCACCCTTCACATCATCAACAACAACACTTCACCCTTCACATCATCAACAACAACACTTCGCCCTTCACATCATCAACAACAACGTTTCACCCTTCACACCATCAACAACATTTCACCCTTCATATCACCATCAACAGCACTTCACATCAACAACACTTCACCCTTCGCCTCATCATCAACAACGTTTCACCCTTCACATCATCAACAACACTTCACCCTTCACATCACCATCAACAACACTTCACACTTCACATCATCAACAACACTTCACCCTTCACATCAACAACAACACTTCACCCTTCACATCAACAACAACACTTCACCCTTCACATCATCAACAACACTTCACCCTTCACATCAACAACAACACTTCACCCTTCACATCAACAACAACACTTCACCCTTCACATCAACAACAACACTTCACCCTTCACATCAACAACAACACTTCACCCTTCACATCAACAACAACACTTCACCCTTCACATCATCAACAACACTTCACCCTTCACATCATCAACAACACTTCACCCTTCACATCAACAACAACACTTCACCCTTCACATCAACAACAACACTTCACCCTTCACATCAACAACACTTCACCCTTCACATCAACAACAACACTTCACCCTTCACATCAACAACAACACTTCACCCTTCACATCAACAACACTTCACCCTTCACATCAACAACAACACTTCACCCTTCACATCATCAACAACACTTCACCCTTCACATCAACAACAACACTTCACCCTTCACATCATCAACAACACTTCACCCTTCACATCAACAACAACACTTCACATCAACAACAACACTTCACCCTTCACATCAACAACACTTCACCCTTCACATCAACAACAACACTTCACATCAACAACAACACTTCACCCTTCACATCAACAACAACACTTCACCCTTCACATCAACAACACTTCACCCTTCACATCAACAACAACACTTCACCCTTCACATCAACAACACTTCACCCTTCACATCAACAACAACACTTCACCCTTCACATCAACAACAACACTTCACCCTTCACATCAACAACAACACTTCACCCTTCACATCAACAACAACACTTCACCCTTCACATCAACAACAACACTTCACACTTCACATCAACAACAACACTTCACCCTTCACATCAACAACAACACTTCACCCTTCACATCAACAACAACACTTCACCCTTCACATCAACAACAACACTTCACCCTTCGCATCATCATCAACAACGTTTCACCCTTCACATCATCAACAACACTTCACACTTCACATCAACAACAACACTTCACCCTTCACATCATAAACAACACTTCACCCTTCACATCAACAACAACACTTCACCCTTCACATCATCAACAACACTTCACCCTTCACATCAACAACATTTCACCCTTCACATCAACAAGAACACTTCACCCTTCACATCAACAACATTTCACCCTTCACATCATCAACAACACTTCACTCTTCACATCATCATCAACAACACTTCACCCTTCACATCAACAACACTTCACCCTTCACATCAACAACAACACTTCACCCTTCACATCAACAACAACACTTCACTCTTCACATCATCATCAACACTTCACATCAACAACAACACTTCACCCTTCACATCAACAACAACACTTCACCCTTCACATCAACAACAACACTTCACTCTTCACATCATCATCAACACTTCACATCAACAACAACACTTCACCCTTCACATCAACAACAACACTTCACCCTTCACATCAACAACAACACTTCACTCTTCACATCATCAACAACACTTCACATCAACAACAACACTTCACCCTTCACATCAACAACAACACTTCACTCTTCACATCATCAACAACACTTCACATCAACAACAACACTTCAC
The DNA here is from genome assembly GCF_038502225.1 of Cherax quadricarinatus. NCBI lineage: Eukaryota > Metazoa > Arthropoda > Malacostraca > Decapoda > Parastacidae > Cherax > Cherax quadricarinatus. Next base: position 10,160,746 of record NC_091300.1, read on the forward strand.
CCTTCACATCAACAACAACACTTCACCCTTCACATCAACAACAACACTTCACCCTTCACATCAACAACAACACTTCACCCTTCACATCATCATCAACACTTCACATCAACAACAACACTTCACCCTTCACATCATCAACAACACTTCACTCTTCACATCAACAACAACACTTCACCCTTCACATCATCATCAACACTTCACATCAACAACAACACTTCACCCTTCACATCATCAACAACACTTCACCCTTCACATCATCAACAACACTTCACCCTTCACATCAACAACAACACTTCACCCTTCACATCAACAACAACACTTCACATCAACAACAACACTTCACCCTTCACATCAACAACAACACTTCACATCAACAACAACACTTCACCCTTCACATCATCATCAACAACACTTCACTCTTCACATCATCATCAACAACACTTCACCCTTCACATCAACAACAACACTTCACTCTTCACATCATCAACAACAACACTTCACCCTTCACATCAACAACAACACTTCACCCTTCACATCAACAACACTTCACTCTTCACATCATCATCAACAACACTTCACCCTTCACATCAACAACAACACTTCACCCTTCACATCAACAACACTTCACCCTTCACATCATCAACAACACTTCACCCTTCACATCAACAACACTTCACCCTTCACATCAACAACAACACTTCACCCTTCACATCAACAACAACACTTCACCCTTCACATCAACAACAACACTTCACCCTTCACATCAACAACAACACTTCACCCTTCACATCAACAACAACACTTCACCCTTCACATCAACAACAACACTTCACCCTTCACATCAACAACAACACTTCACATCAACAACAACACTTCACATCAACAACAACACTTCACATCAACAACAACACTTCACCCTTCACATCAACAACAACACTTCACCCTTCACATCAACAACAACACTTCACATCAACAACAACACTTCACCCTTCACGTCATCAACAACAACACTTCACCCTTCACATCAACAACAACACTTCACATCAACAACAACACTTCACCCTTCACGTCATCAACAACAACACTTCACCCTTCACATCAACAACAACACTTCACATCATCAACAACACTTCACCCTTCACATCATCACTCTTGTCTCATAATGTTAACACTAAACACTTTGCGTGTTTAAAATAAACACTGATACTTTGTCACTCAGTTTATTTGTACTTTTCATGTCTTGAAACTGCCTGACTTAAAGCTTCACAATCTGTCATTCTGTCTAAGCTCAGTACAGTGATTGTTGTGTGTTATTAAGCCCAAGTAAGTCGCTGAGCGCAAGGAGCGTGGAGTCTTGAGTCTCCTTCCGCTAATCGTAGTTAATGTAGTCTGGACATGCCAACGACTGGGGGGGTCTTCATCTCAGCTCATAATAACTGCCTGCCACTGCATCACCAGCGGTGTAGAGACATTCTTAGAGTTATTTCACTGAGGAAATAGCCAGCATCTACGCCAGGAATCAAGACTCAACAACTAGTGTAGTTTAATTTCCCAACTATATTAGGCTGACCATCTTATATGTCTGTGTAGTCAAAGGTCTGGGAAGAGGTAGGTTGGTGTGTGTGTACTCACCTATTTGTGGTTGCAGGGGTCGAGTCACAGCTCCTGGCCCCGCCTCTTCACTGATTGCTACTAGGTCCTCTCTCTCCCTGCTCCATGAGCTTTATCATACCTCGCCTTAAAACTATATATGGTTCCCGCCTCCACTACTTCACTTTCTAGGCTATTCCACGGCTTGACTACTCTATGACTGAAGAAATACTTCCTAACATCCCTTTGATTCATCTGAGTCTTCAACTTCCAATTGTGACCTCTTGTGTCTGTGTCCCATCTCTGGAACATCCCGTCTTTGTCCACCTCGTCTATTCCGCGCAGTAATTTACATGTCGTTATCATGTCTCCCCTGACCCTCCTTGCCTCCAGTGTCGTCAGGCCGATTTCCCTCAACCTTTCTTCGTAGGACAATCCCCGTAGCTCTGGGACTAGTCTTGTTGCAAACCTTTGCACTTTCTCTAATTTCTTGACGTGCTTGACTAGGTGTGGATTCCAAACTGGTGCTGCATACTCCAGTATGGGCCTGACGTAAATGGTATACAGGCTATCCGTAGGTTTGCCAGGCGCCCGTATGCTGCAGCAGTTATCTGATTGATGTGCGCCTCGGGAGATATGCTCGGTGATATACTCACCCCCAGATCTTTTTCCTTGAGTGAGGTTTGCAGACTTTGCAGACTTTGTGTGTGTGTGTGTGTGTGTGTGTGTGTGTGTGTGTGTGTGTGTGTGTGTGTGTGTGTGTGTGTGTGTGTGTGTGTGTGTGTGTGTGTGTGTGTACTCACCTAATTGTGGTTGCAGAGGTCGAGTTATAGCGCCTGGTCCCGCCACTTCACTGGTCGCTACTAGGTCACTCATTCCCAGCTCCATGAGCTTAATAATACCTCTTCTTAAAGCTATGTATGAATCCTGCCTCCACCACTTCACTTTCCAGACTATTCCACTTCCTGACAACTCTGTGACTGAAGAAATACTTCTTAACATTTCTGTGACTCATCTGAGTCTTCAACTTCCAACTGTGATCCTTTAACGCTGTGTCCCATCTCTGGAACATCTTATCTCTGTTAACCTTGTCGATTCCTTTCAGTATTTTATGTTATCATGTCCGCCCTGTCCCTCTTGTCATCCAGTGTCGTTTGGTCAATTTCCCTTAAGCTCTCCTCGTAGGATATGCCACTTAGCTCCGGGACGTGCTTGGCCAGGTGTGGGTTCCAAACTGGTGCTGCATACTCCAATATAGGCCTGAAGTACAAGGTGTACAGAGTCCTGAATGACTCCTTACTGAGATGTCGGAAAGCTATTCTTGGGTTTGC
>NC_091300.1:10168666-10183666 GCF_038502225.1 Cherax quadricarinatus
CCCTCTTATCCCTATCCCCCCTCTCTTTTCCTTCCTCTCCTCTCTTACTCTTCCTCCTCTCTGATAATGTCTAATTTTCTCTTCTCCATCCATCCCAATAATCAGTAATAATGAAAAAATCTCTCCCTTAATCCCCCCTGCTCACCCGAGACAGCCCTTTATCTCTCTCTCTCTCTCTCTCTCTCTCTCTCTCTCTCTCTCTCTCTCTCTCTCTCTCTCTCTCTCTCTCTCTCTCTCATAGTCTTTGTTTCCCCTTTTGGTCATAGCTTCAGGCACTCTCTGGAATGTTTAATTTAACCTCTAGCATTGATGTCAGTGCCACCACCATGTTAGCCTGACACTGCTGTTGTTAGTGCCACCAACACCACGCTAGACTGACACTGGTCTCAGTGCCACCACCACCACGCTATACTGCCACTGCTCTCAGTGCCATCACCACCACGCTATACTGACACTGATGCCAGTGCCACCAGCACCACGCTAGACTGACACTGGTGTCAGTGTCATCACCACGCTAGATTGACACTGGTCTCAGTGCCACCACCACCACGCTAGACTGACACTGATGCCAGTGCCACCAGCACCACGCTAGACTGACACTGGTGTCAGTGTCATCACCACGCTAGATTGACACTGGTCTCAGTGCCACCACCACCACGCTAGACTGACACTGGTGCCAGTGCCATCACCAATACCACGTTAGACTGACACTGGTGTCCTCAGTGCCACCACCAACACCACGTTAGACTGACACTGGTGTCAGTGTCACGAGTACCATGCTAGACTGACGCTGGTGTCAGTGCCACCACCACCACGCTAGACTGACACTGGTGTCAGTGTCACCACCACTATTCTAGACTGACACTGGTGTCAGTGCTACCACCACCACCAAGCTAGACTGACACTGGTGTCGTCATTGCCACCACCAGCACCGCGCTAGACTGACACTGGTGTCAGTGCCACCACCACCACCATGCTAGACTGACACTGGTGTCAATGTCACCACCAGCACCACGCTAGACTGACACTGGCGTCGTTAGTGCCACCACCACCACCACGCTAGACTGACACTGGTGTCAGTGTCACCACCACCACGCTAGTCTGACACTGGTTTCAGTTTCACCACCACCATACTAGACTGACACTGGTGTCGTCAGTGCCACCACCACGCTAGACTGACAGTGGTGTCAGTGTCACCACCACCACACTAGACTGACACCGGTGTCAGTGCCACCATCAGCACCACGGTAGACTGGCACTAGTGTCAGTGCTACCACCACCACGGTAGACTTGCACTTGTGTCAGTGCCACTACCAGCACCACGCTAGACTGGCACTGGTGCCACACTGAAGAAGTCTTGTCGGGTCGTTGCCCAGAGCCTAAAACAATTTACTGAAAATAAGATTCTCAGTTTTTTTAACGAGTTTGGGAATGTATATTTTTCACAGTTTTTGATATCTTAAAACAAATTTTAAAAAACCTGGGGAAATTAAATTCTTGGCCAGACGCCGCTAATGGCCGGAGTTTGTGGCCAAAAAACCTGTGTCTGGTATTAAGAATTAATCACCTCACTCTCAAGATGTACAAGAAGTGACTCTTCATCTTCTTATTTTTATCCTAATTCATCATCTTTTTATCCTAATTCATCATCATCTTTTTGTAAAGTAAAAAGACACAAGTGCAACTAATGTGACATTTTATTGTGGCAACGTTTCGCTCTCCAGGAGCTTTCAAGCCGTTACAAACAGTACATGGACACAGAGGGTATATATAGGCTCAGAGTGAGGTGCAATACTAGTGGTGGTGGTAGTAGTAGTAGTAGTAGTAGTAGTAGTAGTAGTAGTAGTAGTAGTAGTAGTAGTAGTAGTAGTAGTAGTAGTAGTAGTAGTAGTAGTAATAGTAGTAGTAGTAGTAGTAATACAATATGTTAGAACAATTAACTTGCACATGAGTAAACGATATAAAAGCTATTACTTGGGAAACAAAAATTGGTTAGACAAATATTTCTATTGGAGGCTGGATAGAGAAGGTCTGTTTCAATGTTCATTCTCTGTAATGTGCTTGTGTAGTATTAACAGGAGAGACTATGTGATGGCAGGATTTACTGTTTTCAGGAGGATTCTTGCTAAGACTTCAGAGATGGTGAAGCTGCCTTTGTTTTGTTAAATTGTATTAGAAACAGCTATTACTGAAGATTCAAGGCACTTGCGTCAGCGGAAATTAGTTTCTTTGATCACTAGTTGGGCGTCCCTGAACTTCATGAGATGATTGGTGGAATTTCGGTGTTGTACACAGGCGTTGTTCAAGTTATCGTTCCTACATGCATAAATATGTTCATTGAGGCGGGTGTCGAGGTTTCTTGCTGTTTCACCTACATAAATCTTGTCGCAGCCTCCACAGGGTATAGTGTAAACCCCTGCGTTGACTGGTTCGTGGTGCTTGGATTTTGTTCTGGTTAGATCCTTTATCGAAGTGCTGGAAGCGATAGCGACTCTGGTGTTAGCTTGTGAAAGTACTTTAGAAACGTTCAGTGCAATCTGGCTGTTGGGAAGAATTATAACTTTGTTGGGAGTGGTGTTGGTGCGTGGAGAATTAATGATCTGAAGGGCTCTTTTCTTGCAGTCTTTGATGAAAAAGGAAGGAAAATGTAAATCTGTGAAGGTTCGGTGAATGTATGTACATTCCTCGTCAAGAAACTCAGGACTACAAATTCGGTAAGCTCTTAGGAAAAACCCGATGATGATGCCTCTTTTGGTCTTAGTATCTTGACTGGAATAGAAGTGTGCGAGATCGTTTTTATTGGTAGGTTTCCGATAAACTTGAAATCTTAGGCTGTTGTCTACTTTGTGAATGAGGACGTCGAGGAAAGGTAGCTTGTCATTGGATTCTTCTTCTAGTGTAAACTGGATCGCCGGTTCAACTGCGCTGAGCCTTGCCTGTATTTTCCGTACATCAGAACGTTTGGGCGTTATTACGAGGACGTCGTCCACGTAACGTAACCAAATGACGCTTGAGGGGATGATGTTGGCGAAGTGTTCGGACTCTAGGTATTCCATGTACAAGTTGGCTAGGACGGCACTGATGGGGGATCCCATTCCCATGCCGTAGGTTTGTTTGTAGAGCCTGTTATTGAAAGAAAAACAGTTGAAATTAACACAGATTTCAATCAAGTCAACAAAATCTCCGGGAGGCAGAGGAAGATTAAGGTCCTGATTGACTTTACGTAGTAGAACCTCGATGGCTTTTGTGGTAGGTACTTTTATGAAGAGGGAAGTCACGTCCAAACTGCTTAGTTTCTTGTTACGGATGGAGAGGCTTCGGATGCGGTTGAGAAGGTCGCCTGAATGTTTAAGATGAGCGGGGCTGATGGTTCCCAGAAGTCAGGAAAGATGTTTGGCAAGAACTCCGGCTTAGTTTGTGTGGTGCACTGCCTGTACCTGACGTGATTGGTCTGAGAGGAATATTATGTTTATGGGTCTTGGGTAAACCATACATGTGTGCTGGTTTAGGGTTGCTGGGTAACAAGTACAGAAGTTTCTTCCCTTCCATGGTGCGTTTGAGTATTTGTCTGGTTTTGTATAGAAAATCTTTGGTGAGTTTCTCCCACTGTTGAGTGCTGATGGATTTGTATGTAGACTGATCATTCAAGAGGTCCATCATTTTGGTGTTGTAGTCACTGGTGTTGAGTATGACGACTCCATCTCCTTTGTCGGCGGTGGTAACGATAATGTTGGGGTCGTTGGCGAGGTCCTTAAGGGCAGTGATGTATCGTCTAGGAAGATTAGAAGAAGAAGGCTCACATAAAGCTGCAGTGAGAATGCCCTGTATATGGAATACCTAGAGTCCGAACACTTCGCCAACATCATCCCCTGAAGCGTCACTTGGTTACGTTAAATGGACGACGTCCTCGTAATAACGCCCAAACGTTCTGATGTACGGAATCTACAGGCAAGGCTCAGCGCAGTTGAACCGGCGATCCAGTTTACACTAGAAGAAGAATCCAATGACAAGCTACCTTTCCTCGACGTCCTCATTCACAAAGTAGACAACAGCCTAAGATTTCAAGTTTATCGGAAACCTACCAATAAAAACGATCTTACACGCTTCTATTCCAGTCAAGATATTAAGACCAAAAGAGGCATCATCATCGGGTTTTTCCTAAGAGCTTACCGAATTTGTAGTCCTGAGTTTCTTGACGAGGAATGTACATACATTCACCGAACCTTCACAGATTTACATTTTCCTTCCTTTTTCATCAAAGACTGCAAGAAAAGAGCCCTTCAGATCATTAATTCTCCACGCACCAACACCACTCCCAACAAAGTTATAATTCTTCCCAACAGCCAGGTTGCACTGAACGTTTCTAACATATTGTATTACTACTACTACTACTACTACTACTACTACTACTACTACTACTACTAGTATTGCACCTCACTCTGAGCCTATATATACCCTCTGTGTCCATGTACTGTTTGTAACGGCTTGATAAAGCTCCTGGAGAGCGAAACGTTGCCACAATAAAATGTCACATTAGTTGCACTTGTGTCCTTTTACTTTACATATTGTCGATAATTCTACCAACTTTATTACAATCATCTTTTTATCCTAATTCATCATCATCATCTTTTCCTCCCCATTTCTCTTTTTATTCAATTCATTAAATTATTATTCCTATAGCATAAACGATAACTTTTAAGCTTAACAGAATTACATTAAAGTAACAGTAATCTAGCATGACATAACTACTTAATAGAATACACAAACAAATTACGTCGAAAAATAAATAAATTACCTTACACGGAATAAACGACCAAATTACTTTGAAAAAAAAATACTTTACAGAGTGAACAAATTACTTTGCAAGTTAAAAAATAATTCGAGTATAGGTATACCTGATTTTCTTTACGTCTGTCGATTATTTTATGACCCCCAACGAGTTTAGCGCTTCCCCAATTAATGTAATTTTGGTGGTGATTCAAACAAAATAATTCATCCTCTGACTTTTTTGTTATTTTATTACCATGTAAATCTGAAATTACATTGGAAAAAAATAATTTCCCTTTAAAATGGCAGTAATAATGGAGATTTTTTCCAAATTATTTAAATTACATTTTCTTGTAATTTTGAATAATAATGGAATTTACAATATTTGCTGAGGCAAATATACACCTTGGTGTAGTTGATGTAGGTGTGATGTAGTTGATGTAGGTGTGATGTAGTTGATGTAGGTGTGATGTAGTTGATGTAGGTGTGGTGTATGGTGCGATGTGCAGTTGATGCAGGTGCGATGTCAGCTGATGCAGGTGATGCAGCTGATGCAGGTGCGATGTAGCTGATGCAGGTGCGGTGGTAGCTAGATGCAGGAGGTGCGATGCAGCTGATGCAGGTGGTGGTGTAGCTGATGCAGGTGCGATGCAGCTGATGCAGGTGCGGACGGTGCTGATGCAGGCGTAATGAGCTGATGCAGGTGATGTAGCTGATGCAGGTGTGGTAGCTGATGCAGGTGCGGTGTAGCTGATGCAGGTGCGATGCAGCTGATGAGGTGGCCGTGTCTGGAATGGCTGATGGAGGTGATGTAGCCGATGCGTGACGTGAGCTGATGCAGGTGCGATGTAGCTGGATGCAGGGGTGGTGTAGCTGATGCAGGTGCGATGCAGCGATGGTGACGGGTGTAGCTGATGCGGTGCGATGCAGCTGATGTAGGCTGCGATGCAGTTGACATGCAGGTGTGGTGTAGCTGATGCGGAGCGTTGTAGCTGATGCAAAGGTGCCGATGGTAGCTGATGCAGGTGCGATGCAGTTGATGCAGGTGCGGATGCATTGATGCAGGTGTGCTGTAGCGATGCAGGTGCGGTGTAGCTTGATGCAGGTGCGGTGTAGTTGATGCAGGTGTGATGTAGCTGATGTAGGTGCGATGTAGCTGATGCAGGCGTGGTGCAGTTGATGCAGGTGTGGTAGCAGACTGGATGAGGATGAAGCTGCTGATGGCAGGTGACGCAGCTGATGCAGGTGACGCATGTGCTTGATGCAGGTGCGATGTAGCCGATGCAGGTGCGGTGTAGCTGATGCAGGTGATGTAGCTGATGCAGGTGGCAGTTTGATGCAGGTGTGGTGCAGCTGATGCAGGTGGTGATGTAGCTTGATGCAGGTGCGATGCAGCTGATGGTGGTGCGATGCAGCTTGACGTAGGTGATGTGAGCTGATACAGCTTGAGATGCCGCTGACGCAGGTGCGATGCACTGATGTAGCGTAATCGTAGTTGATGCAGGTGTGATGCAGCTTGATGCAGGTGGAGTAGCAAGGATGCAGGTGTGATGTAGCTTGATGCAGGTGCGTGACGTAGCTGATGCAGTGATGTAGCTGATGCATGTGTAGCTGATGCAGTGAGGTGCAGCTGATGCAGGTGCGATGGTAGCCGATGCAGGTACGATGCAGCTGATGGCAGGTGTGATGTAGCTGATGAGGTGCGATGCAGCTGATGCAGGGGTGATGCAGCTGATGGTGGTGCGATGCAGCCGAACGATGGTGAGGTGATGCAGCTGACGCAGGTGTGGCGTAGCTTGATGCAGGTGTGGTGCTGATGCAGGTGCGATGCAGCTTGATGCAGGTGATGTAGCTGATGGCGGTGCGATGTAGCCTGATGTAGGTAGTGATGTAGTTGATGCAGGTGGTGGTGCAGCTGATATAGGTGTGATGCAGTTGATGCAGGTGTGGTAGTGATGCTTGGATGCAGGTGCGTAGCCTGATGCAGGTGTGATGTAGCTTGATGAAGCCGTGATGTAGCTTGATGCAGGTGGTGATGTAGCTGATGCAGGTGTGGTGCAGTTGGATGCAGGTGTGATGTAGTTGATGCAGGTGCGATGCAGCTTGATGCAGGTGTCAGGTAGTTGATGCGGAGTGATGGAGCTGATGCAGGTGCAGTGCAGTTGAGGTGCGGTGCAGCTGATGCAGGGTGTGATGCAGCTGATGTAGGTGTGATGTAGCTTGATGCAGGTGTGGTAGTTGATGCAGGTGTGGTAGCAGTTGATGCAGGTGAGGTGTAGCTTGATGCAGGTGATGCAGCTGATGCAGGTGTGATGTAGCTTGATGCAGGTGCGGTGTAGCTTGATGCAGGTGGTGTAGCTGATGCAGGTGGTGTGCAGCCTTGATGCAGGCGTGGTGTAGCGATGCAGGTGTGATGCAGTGATGCATGTGGTGGTAGCAGCTGATGTAGGTGTGATGTAGCTGATGCAGGTGTGGTGTAGTTGATGCAGGTGATGAGCTTGATGAGGTGTGATGTAGCTGATGCAGGTGTGGTGTAAGTTGATGCAGGTGTATGTAGTTGATGAGGTGGTGATGCAGCTTGAAGCAGGTGTTGTAGCTTGATGTAGGTGGCGGTGGTAGTTGATGTAGGTGTGTGCGTATTGATGTAGGTGGTGATGTAGCTGATGCAGGTGATGAGTTGATGCAGGTGCGATGTTGATGGATGTGCATGTAGCTGATGTAGGTGTGGTGTAGCTTGATGCAGGTGTGATGTAGCTGATGTAGGTGGTGGTAGCTGATGCAGGTGTTATGTAGCTGATGCAGGTGTGATGCAGCTGATGCAGGTGCGGAGTGAATTGATGCAGGCGTGATGTAGCTGATGAGGTGAGGTGCAGCTGATGCAGGTGGTGATGCAGCTGATGCAGGTGCGATGCAGTTGATGCACGTGATGTAGCCTTGATGTAGGTGATGTAGCTGAGGTGCAGTGATGTGCAGCTGATGAGGAGGTGATGTAGCTTGATGCAGGTGCGATGCAGGTGGCGATGTAGCTGATGTGAAAAAGGATGAGCTGATGCAGGTGTGTTGTAGCTGATGCAGGTGTGTAGCAGCAGATGGTGGCTCGGTGACGATGCAGGTGTGATGTAGTTCGATGTAGGCGTGATGCAGCGATGATGTACGGTGTAGCTGATGCAGGTGCGATGTAGCCGATGGCAGGTGGAGGCAGCTTGATGCAGGTGTGGTGTAGTTCTGTTGCAGGTGATGTAGCTGATGCATGCGTGGTGCAGTGACGAATGAAAAAGATGTAGTTGATGCAGGTGCGGTGTAGCCGATGTAGGTGCGATGCAGCCTTGATGCTGGTGTGATGTAGTTGACGTACATGCGGTGTAGTTGACGCAGGTGCGGTGTAGCTTGATGCAGGTGAATAATGTAAGCCGATGCAGGTGTGATGTAGCTTGATGCAGTGGCGTAGCCGATGCAGGTGTGATGTAGCTTGACGCAGGCGTGGTGCAGCTTGATGCATGTGCGGTAGCCTTGATGCAGGTGATGTAGCTGATGCAGGCGTGATGCAGCTGATGCACGGTGCGGTGTAGCTTGATGCAGGTGTGGTGCAGTTGATGGTGGTGTGATGTAGCCGATGCAGGTGTGATGCAGTTGATGGTGCATGGTGCTGAGGTGTGTAGGTGACGTAGGTGTGTACAGCTGATGGTGTGACGTAGCCGATGGTGCGTGATGTAGTTGATGCATGTGCGGTGTAGCTGATGTAGGTGTGATGTAGCTTGATGCAGGTGTGGATGTAGCTGATGGTAGGTGTGATGTAGCTGATGCAGGTGCGATGCAGCTGATGCAGGTAGGTTTGATGTAGCTGATGCAGGTGCGATGCAGCTGATGCAGGTGCGGTGCAGCTGATGCAGGTGCGATGCAGCTGATGCAGGTGCGCATGCAGCCTTGATGGCGCGATGCAGTACTCGCGAGGCGTGATGCAAGTCCCGCGAGGCGCGATGCAGTTGATGCAGATGATGCAGTTGATGCATGTGCGGTGCAGCTGATGGCGGTGGATGTAGCTGATGTCGGTGACGTGTACGCCGATGCAGTGATGCAGCTGATGTCAGATGCAGCTGACGCAGCTGGGATGCAGCTGATGCAGGTGCGATGTCAGTTGATGCAGGCGTGCGGTAGCTGATGGAGTGCGATGCAGTTGATGCAGGTGTGATGCAGTTGATGCATGTGCGGTAGCTGATGCAGATGCGGTGCAGATGAGGTAGGTGTGGTGCAGATGTGGAGTGGTGTAGATGGAATAAGCGCGGTGCAGCTTGATGCAAGGTGGGTGTAGCTGATGCAGGTGTGGTGCAGCTGATGCAGTGGCGTAGGCGTAAGGCCGTAGCTGATGCATGCGTGGATGCAGTTGATGTAGGCGTGCAGGTGTAGCTGACAGGATGGTAGTAGTTGATGCAGTTGATGTAGTGACGTAGGTGAATGATGCAGGTGTGCAGCTGATGTGGATGCGGTGTAGCTTGATGCAGGTGCGATGCAGTTGATGTAGGGGTGCGATGCAGCTGATGTAGGTGTGGTGCAGCTGATGCAGGTGCGATGCAGCTGATGCAGGTGCGATGTAGCTGATGCATGTGGTGTAGCTTGATGCAGGTGTGATGAAGATGCAGGTGTAGTAGCTGATGGTGCGATGCTGATGCAGCTGTGATGCAGCCTGATGTAGTGGATGTAGGCGTTGATGCAGGTGCCGATGTAGATGAAGAAGCAGGTGTGATGAAGCTTGGATGTAGGTGTGGTGTAGTTGATGTAGGTGCGATGTAAGTGATGTAGGTGTGATGTAGCCGATGGTGGATGTGCCGATGTGGAGTGTATGCAGGTGATGTAGTCATGACGTAGGTGTGATGTAGCTGATGAGGTGCAATGTAGTTGATGCAGTGTGTGTAGTTGATGTAGTGTGATGCAGCTGATGAACAGATGTAGCTGATGTAGGTGGTGATGAGCTGATGTAAGCAGATGATGCAGCCTTGATGAAGGTGATGATGTCAAGCTGATGCAGTCGATGTAGCTGATGTAGGTCTGATGGAAGGCGGTGTAGCGATGCAGGTGATGTAGCTGATGGTAGGTGTGATGTAGTTGATGCAGTGGTGTAGCCTTGATGCAGGTGTGGTGTAGATGGCAGTGGTGGTGCAGATGCAGGTGTGGTGTAGATGCAGGTGTGTAGTTGATGAATGGTGGTGTAGCTGATGGCGTGGTGTAGTGACAGCAGGTGTGTGTAGTTCCATGCAGGCTGTTGTAGCTGATGTAGGTGTGGTGCAGCTGATGCAGGTGTGGTGTAGCTTGAGTAGCAGGAGGTGCAGCTGATGCAGGTGGTGGTAGCTGATGAGTGTGGCGTAGATGGTGCGGTGCAGGATGCAGGATGTGGTGTAGGTGATGCAGGTTGATGTAGGTGCAGATGCAGGTGTAGATGCAGGTGGTGGTGTAGATGCAGGTGTGGTGTAGCTGATGAAGGTGTGTGCAGCTGATGGTAAGGTGGTGCAGTTGATGGTGGTGTGGTGCAGTGATGGAGGAGGTGTAGCTGAGGTGGTGAGGTGGTGCAGTTGATGCTGGTGTGGAGTAGATGTAGGTGGTGGTGCTGATTGGATGAGGAGCAATGTAGCTTGTGGTGCAGCTTGATGCAGGGAGTGGTGTAGTTGATGCAGGCATGATGCCATTTGATGCAGGTGCAGTGAAGCTGATGTGCAGGTGATGTAGCTTGATGCAGGTGGGTGTAGCCGAAGCTATGTGGTGTAGTTGATGCAGGTGGTGCAGTTGATGCAGGTGCGACGCAGTTGATGGAGGTGTGTAGCTGATGCAGGTGCAGTGAGCTTGATGTAGAGTAGTGTAGTGCATGGTGGTGATGCAGTTGATGCAGGTGTGGTGCAGCTTGATGCAGCTGGTGTAGCTTGATGAGGAGGGTGGTGCAGCTGATGCAGGCGGTGTAGTTGATGCAGATGGTGAAGCTTGATGAGGTGCGGTGTAGCTGATGCAGGAGTGGTGTAGCTGATGGCGTGGTGTAGTGATGCAGGTGTGGTGGTAGATGAGGTGCGGTGGCAGATACAGGTGGTCAGGTAGTTGATGGTAGGCGTGGTGCAGATTTAGGTGTGGTGTAGATGTAGATGTGGTGTAGTTGATGTAGGTGTGGTGTAGACTTAGGTGTGGTGTAGATGTAGGTGTGGTGTAGTTGATGTAGGTGTGGCGTAGTTGATGTAGGTATAATGTAGTTGATGTATGTGTGGTGTAGTTGATGTAGGTGTGGTGTAGTTGATGTAGGTGTGGTGTAGTTGATGTAGGTGTGGTGTAGTTGATGTAGGTGTGGTGTAGTTGATGTAGGTATAATGTAGTTGATGTATGTGTAGTGTAGTTGATGTAGGTGTGGTGTAGTTGATGTAGGTGTGGTGTAGTTGATGTATGTGTGGTGTAGCTGATGTAGGTGTGGTGTAGTTGATGTAGGTGTGGTGTAGTTGATGTAGGTGTGGTGTAGTTGATGTAGATGTGGCGTAGTTGATGTATGTGTGGTGTAGTTGATGTAGGTGTGGTGTAGTTGATGTAGGTGTGATGTAGTTGATGTATGTGTGGTGTAGTTGATGTAGGTGTGGTGTAGTTGATGTAGGTGTGGTGTAGTTGATGTAGGTGTGGTGTAGTTGATGTAGGTGTGGTGTAGTTGATGTAGGTATAATGTAGTTGATGTATGTGTGGTGTAGTTGATGTAGGTGTCGTGTAGTTGATGTAGGTGTGGTGTAGTTGATGTATGTGTGGTGTAGCTGATGTAGGTGTGGTGTAGTTGATGTAGGTGTGGTGTAGTTGATGTAGGTGTTGTGTAGTTGATGTAGATGTGGCGTAGTTGATGTATGTGTGGTGTAGTTGATGTAGGTGTGGTGTAGTTGATGTAGGTATAATGTAGTTGATGTATGTGTGGTGTAGTTGATGTAGGTGTGGTGTAGTTGATGTAGGTGTGGTGTAGTTGATGTAGGTTCGATGTAGTTGATGTAGGTGTGATGTAGTTGATGTAGGTATTATGTAGTTGATGTAGGTGTGATGTAGTTGATGTAGGTGTGGTGTAGTTGATGTAGGTGTGATGTAGTTGATGTAGGTGTGATGTAGTTGATGTAGGTGTGGTGTAGTTGATGTAGGTGTGATGTAGTTGATGTAGGTGTGATGTAGTTGATGTAGGTGTGATGTAGTTGATGTAGGTGTGATGTAGTTGATGTAGGTACGATTGTGATGTAGTCCAGCTGGGCTTGTGAGGTCTCTGGGGAGACCTAATTTGACCAATTATATGGTGACACCTTGCCTTGGCAAACGTCTGTAGCCACGCCCACGTCTGAGGTCTTTTGTTCTGGACGGCGTCAGACCTAGGCGTCAGGTCGTACACGTGGTTGTGGAGGGTGCTTGGACCACCATAAAAGAGCAAGGAAGAGCATGATCAGGAGATTCGAGCGGAGCTGCTGCTGGGGTGCAGAGCTCCTGAGCAGAGACTTCGAGCGGAGCTGCTGCTGAGGTGCAGGGCTCGGGAGAAGGCTGCTGAAGTCTCTGGAGGAGACTGTTGGAGGCAGTGGGCAGAGTACTGGCTTGGCGCAGTACTCGTGCTGTGTAGGTCTTGGGAACTGTGGCTTAGTTCCTGTGATGAACTGCCCTCTGTACTATTTGTAAGTTATATTCATTTTCCTCAAGTTGATTGTATTTCCCTGTCTCACTGCTTATGTGTACCACCCCATTTATCTAAACCCCAATGATGTACTCCTGTTCCCAAATATATTATTGTACAAGGACTTAATAAACTGTGTTTGAGTAGAATAGTAATATTCACTGTCCCCGTTATTTGCTATTTTATTCATTATTTTATTTCATGTAGTGAGAGGGAGTGTAGTGTAGCGGGTAGAGTAATGAGAGGTGAAGATGTAGTCACCAGTGACCTCACATTACCTACCAACCTCCACACTCGTCCCTCCTACTGCCTCGCCTGTCCCCTACCGATTGACTCCCTCCGCTTACCCCCATATTCCCCCAATCATTACCCCCCTACATGACACGATGTAGTTGATGTATGTGTGGTGTAGTTGATGTATGTGTGGTGTAGTTGATGTAGGTGTGGTGTAGTTGATGTGGGTGTGATGTAGTTGATGTAGGAGTAATGTAGTTGTGGTGTAGTTGATGTAGGAGTGGTGTAGTTGATGTAGGTATGATGTAGTTGATGCAGGTGTAGTGTAGTTGATGTAGGTGTGGTGTAGTTGATGTAGATGTGATGTAGTTGATGTAGGTGTGATGTAGTTGATGTAGGTGTGATGTAGTTGATGTAGGTGTGATGTAGTTGATGTAGGTGTGGTGTAGTTGATGTAGGTGTGGTGTAGTTGATGTAGGTGTGGTGTAGTTGATGTAGGTGTGGTGTAGTTGATGTAGGTGTGGTGTAGTTGATGTAGGTGTGGTGTAGTTGATGTAGGAGTGGTGTAGTTGATGTAGGTGTGATGTAGTTGATGTAGGTGTGGTGTAGTTGATGTAGCTGTGGTGTAGTTGATGTAGGAGTGGTGTAGTTGATGTAGGCGTGGTGTAGTTGATGTAGGTGTGGTGTAGTTGATGTAGGTGTGGTGTAGTTGATGTAGGAGTGGTGTAGTTGATGTAGGTGTGGTGTAGTTGATGTAGGTGTGGTGTAGATGTAGGTGTGGTGTAGATGTAGGTGTGGTGTAGTTGATGTAGGTGTGGTGTAGATGTAGGTGTGGTGTAGATGTAGGTGTGGTGTAGATGTAGGTGTGGTGTAGATGTAGGTGTGGTGTAGATGTAGGAGTGGTGTAGTTGATGTAGGTGTGGTGTAGATGTAGGTGTGGTGTAGATGTAGGTGTGGTGTAGTTGATGTAGGTGTGGTGTAGATGTAGGTGTGGTGTAGATGTAGGTGTGGTGTAGATGTAGGTGTGATGTAGATGTAGGTGTGGTGTAGATGTAGGTGTGGTGTAGATGTAGGTGTGTTGTAGATGTAGGAATGGTGTAGTTGATGTAGGTGTGGTGTAGATGTAGGAGTGATGTAGATGTAGGTGTGGTGTAGATGTAGGTGTGGTGTAGATGTAGGTGTGGTGTAGATGTAGGTGTGGTGTAGTTGATGTAGGTGTGGTGTAGATGTAGGTGTGGTGTAGATGTAGGTGTGATGTAGATGTAGGTGTGGTGTAGATGTAGGTGTGATGTAGATGTAGGTGTGGTGTAGATGTAGGTGTGGTGTAGATGTAGGTGTGTTGTAGATGTAGGTGTGGTGTAGATGTAGGTGTGGTGTAGATGTAGGTGTGGTGTAGATGTAGGTGTGGTGTAGATGTAGGAGTGGTGTAGTTGATGTAGGTGTGGTGTAGATGTAGGAGTGATGTAGATGTAGGTGTGGTGTAGATGTAGGTGTGGTGTAGATGTAGGTGTGGTGTGGTTGTAGGTGTGGTGTAGATGTAGGTGTGCTGTAGATGTAGGTGTGGTGTAGTTGATGTAGGTGTGGTGTAGTTGATGTAGGTGTGGTGTAGATGTAGGTGTGGTGTAGTTGATGTAGGTGTGGTGTAGTTGATGTAGGTGTGGTGTAGATGTAGGTGTGGTGTAGATGTAGGTGTGGTGTAGATGTAGGTGTGGTGTAGATGTAGGTGTGGTGTAGTTGATGTAGGTGTGGTGTAGATGTAGGAGTGGTGTAGTTGATGTAGGTGTGGTGTAGATGTAGGAGTGATGTAGATGTAGGTGTGGTGTAGATGTAGGTGTGGTGTAGATGTAGGTGTGGTGTGGTTGTAGGTGTGGTGTAGATGTAGGTGTGCTGTAGATGTAGGTGTGGTGTAGTTGATGTAGGTGTGGTGTAGTTGATGTAGGTGTGGTGTAGTTGATGTAGGTGTGGTGTAGATGTAGGTGTGGTGTAGTTGATGTAGGTGTGGTGTAGTTGATGTAGGTGTGGTGTAGATGTAGGTGTGGTGTAGATGTAGGTGTGGTGTAGATGTAGGTGTGGTGTAGATGTAGGTGTGGTGTAGTTGATGTAGGTGTGGTGTAGATGTAGGTGTGGTGTAGATGTAGGTGTGGTGTAGATGTAGGTGTGGTGTAGATGTAGGAGTGATGTAGATGTAGGTGTGGTGTAGATGTAGGTGTGGTGTAGATGTAGGTGTGGTGTAGATGTAGGTGTGATGTAGATGTAGGTGTGGTGTAGATGTAGGTGTGGTGTAGATGTAGGTGTGATGTAGATGTAGGTGTGGTGTAGATGTAGGTGTGGTGTAGTTGATGTAGGTG
>NC_091300.1:10188666-10191166 GCF_038502225.1 Cherax quadricarinatus
AGTCACAGTAGTAACAAGACCCTGGGTGTCACAGCAGTAACAAGACCCTCGATGTCACAGCTGTAACAAGACCCTGGGTGTCACAGTAGTAACAAAACCCTGGGTGACACAGTAGTAACAAGACCCTGGGTGTCACAGTAGTAACAAGACCCTGGGTGTCACAGTAGTAACAAGACCCTGGGTGTCACAGCTGTAACAAGACCCTGGGTGTCACAGTAGTAACAAGACCCTGGGTGTCACAGTAGTAACAAGACCCTGGGTGACACAGTAGTAACAAGACCCTGGGTGTCACAGCTGTAACAAGACCCTGGGTGTCACAGTAGTAACAAGACCCTGGGTGTCACAGTAGTAACAAGACCCTGGGTGTCACAGTAGTAACAAGACCCTGGGTGTCACAGTAGTAACAAGACCCTGGGTGTCACAGTAGTAACAAGACCCTGGGTGTCACAGTAGTAACAAAACCCTGGGTGTCACAGTAGTAACAAGACCTTGGGTGTCACAGTAGTAACAAGACCCTGGGTGTCACAGTAGTAACAAGACCCTGGGTGTCACAGTAGTAACAAGACCCTGGGTGTCACAGCAGTAACAAGACCCTGGGTGTCACAGTAGTAACAAGACCCTGGGTGTCACAGTAGTAACAAGACCCTGGGAGTCACAGTAGTAACAAGACCCTGGGTGTCACAGCTGCAACAACAAGACCCTGGGAGTCACAGCTGCAACAACAAGACCCTGGGAGTCACAGTAGTAACAAGACCCTGGGAGTCACAGTAGTAACAAGACCATGGGAGTCACAGTAGTAACAAGACCCTGGGAGTCACAGTAGTAACAAGACCCTGGGTGTCACAGTAGTAACAAGACCCTGGGAGTCACAGTAGTAACAAGACCCTGGGTGTCACAGTAGTAACAAGACCCTGGGAGTCACAGTAGTAACAAGACCATGGGAGTCACAGTAGTAACAAGACCCTGGGAGTCACAGCTGCAACAACAAGACCCTGGGAGTCACAGCTGCAACAACAAGACCCTGGGAGTCACAGTAGTAACAAGACCCTGGGAGTCACAGTAGTAACAAGACCCTGGGAGTCACAGTAGTAACAAGACCCTGGGAGTCACAGTAGTAACAAGACCCTGGGTGTCACAGTAGTAACAAGACCCTGGGAGTCACAGTAGTAACAAGACCCTGGGTGTCACAGTAGTAACAAGACCCTGGGAGTCACAGTAGTAACAAGACCATGGGAGTCACAGTAGTAACAAGACCCTGGGAGTCACAGTAGTAACAAGACCCTGGGTGTCACAGTAGTAACAAGACCCTGGGTGTCACAGTAGTAACAAGACCCTGGGTGTCACAGTAGTAACAAGACCCTGGGTGTCACAGCAGTAACAAGACCCTGGGTGTCACAGCAGTAACAAGACCCTGGGTGTCACAGCAGTAACAAGACCCTGGGAGTCACAGTAGTAACAAGACCCTGGGTGTCACAGTAGTAACAAGACCCTGGGTGTCACAGCAGTAACAAGACCCTGGGTGTCACAGTAGTAACAAGACCCTGGGTGTCACAGCAGTAACAAGACCCTGGGTGTCACAGCTGATCACAGTCAGGATCACCCTGAGAATCACAGTCAGGATCACCCTCAACAGTCTTCCTCAGGTTTATTACATCAGGTCTTCTAGAGGACCTGCCAGTACAGGCTTGAGTGACTGGAGGACCTGCCAGTACAGGCTTGAGTGACTGGAGGACCTGCCAGTACAGGCTTGAGTGACTGGAGGACCTGCCAGTACAGGCTTGAGTGACTGGAGGACCTGCCAGTACAGGCTTGAGTGACTGGAGGACCTGCCAGTACAGGTTTGAGTGACTGGAGGACCTGCCAGTACAGGCTTGAGTGACTGGAGGACCTGCCAGTACAGGCTTGAGTGACTGGAGGACCTGCCAGTACAGGCTTGAGTGACTGGAGGACCTGCCAGTACAGGCTTGAGTGACTGGAGGACCTGCCAGTACAGGCTTGAGTGACTGGAGGACCTGCCAGTACAGGCTTGAGTGACTGGAGGACCTGCCAGTACAGGCTTGAGTGACTGGAGGACCTGCCAGTACAGGTTTGAGTGACTGGAGGACCTGCCAGTACAGGCTTGAGTGACTGGAGGACCTGCCAGTACAGGCTTGAGTGACTGGAGGACCTGCCAGTACAGGCTTGAGTGACTGGAGGACCTGCCAGTACAGGCTTGAGTGACTGGAGGACCTGCCAGTACAGGCTTGAGTGACTGGAGGACCTTCCAGTACAGGCTTGAGTGACTGGAGGACCTGCCAGTACAGGCTTGAGTGACTGGAGGACCTGCCAGTACAGGCTTGAGTGACTGGAGGACCTTCCAGTACAGGCTTGAGTGACTGGAGGACCTGCCAGTACAGGCTTGAGTGACTGGAGGACCTGCCAGTACAGGCTTGAGTGACTGGAGGACCTGCCAGTACAGGCTTGAGTGGCTGGAGGACCTGCCAGTACAGGCTTGAGTGAC
>NC_091300.1:10196166-10203666 GCF_038502225.1 Cherax quadricarinatus
TCACACAGGATGGACTACTTTATATTCCATCACACAGGATGGACTACTTTATATTCCATCACACAGGATGGACTACTTTATCATATTCCATCACACAGGATGGACTACTTTATATTCCATCACACAGGATGGACTACTTTATCATATTCCATCACACAGGATGGACTACTTTATATTCCATCACACAGGATGGACTACTTTATATTCCATCACACAGGATGGACTACCTTATATTCCATCACACAGGATGGACTACCTTATATTCCATCACACAGGATGGACTACTTTATCATATTCCATCACACAGGATGGACTACCTTATATTCCATCACACAGGATGGACTACCTTATATTCCATCACACAGGATGGACTACTTTATATTCCATCACACAGGATGGACTACCTTATATTCTATCACACAGGATGGACTACCTTATATTCCATCACACAGGATGGACTACCTTATATTCCATCACACAGGATGGACTACCTTATCATATTCCATCACACAGGATGGACTACCTTATATTCCATCACACAGGATGGACTACCTTATCATATTCCATCACACAGGATGGACTACCTTATATTCCATCACACAGGATGGACTACCTTATATTCCATCACACAGGATGGACTACCTTATATTCCATCACACAGGATGGACTACATTATCATATTCCATCACACAGGATGGACTACCTTATCATATTCCATCACACAGGATGGACTACCTTATCATATTCCATCACACAGGATGGACTACCTTATATTCCATCACACAGGATGGACTACCTTATATTCCATCACACAGGATGGACTACCTTATATTCCATCACACAGGATGGACTACCTTATATTCCATCACACAGGATGGACTACCTTATATTCCATCACACAGGATGGACTACCTTATATTCCATCACACAGGATGGGGTGCACACATAAAGTCCTGAAACACACACAGCTTGAGTGGGAGGTTCCATTAAGGTGCTGAGGATATTGTCAAAATTTCCATTCCCTGGGTTGCATCACAACTGAAAATATTCCGCTCCAATAGAAATATAAAAATGGGCTTCCGGAGGGTTGCTGAAATGAGCGAGTTAAAGAGAATGGTGGAGCAATATTTTTGGTAGTAAGGAATCTCTCTCTCTCTCTCTCTCTCTCTCACTCTCTCATTAATATTCTAATATTAAGTATGTAAATTAAGCTAACTCCCCACACACCTGAGTCAGCGATTCGGAAATTTGTTTTTGCATATTCCTGCGTATGTTTTATTGTATGTTTATACACGTATTTATTCCATGCTTGCGTTTGTGTGTGTGTGTGTGTTAAAAGGAGAGGGAGAGGGATGGAGAGAGAGAGAGAGAGAGAGATAGAGAGAGAGAGAGAGAGAGATAGAGAGAGAGAGAGAGAGAGAGAGAGAGAGAGAGAGAGAGAAAGATAGACACTTTATCCTCTGGTCTTCTTTATTTCCACTACGTTTGTACTGAACAGACCAGTTTCTGGAGGGCATCCATATTCCACGGACCAGTTTCTGGTCTGTATTAATATTCCAAACACTGGCTTCCGGTTTCAATTTGGTCCCGGTCCTGGAATACTCGTCCTCGCTGCTCCCCTCCAAGGGAGGCGCCAACGAAAGGAGGCTTTTGTTCCGGGTCACTGGAGCTACCACTTTCCTTGAGCCGACTCTGACTACCTCCTGTTCCCCATGCGCTGAGACACCCCTGCAGTTTTAGCGCTTCCCTGACAACGCTGCGCCTGGCAACGAGGTGGCTAAGGAAACACAGGGAACGTTGAATTCTTAACGTGCCTCACTTTCGGTGCGAGAATCTACTGCAGAATAGGACTTTATTACAGCATCCTTCGCCCAAGGGGTTTCTTCTCCAGCCATACTTAGAGCGAAACGTTGCACAGAGTGAGGTTTACCTTCTTAGCGGTATCGAGAGTCTTGCTACTCCTGCAGCTTCGCCCAGTCAATCAAGCTGCGGCTGCTGGCGGCCCTCTGGACCACCTAAAGGCTAGTGAACACCCACGTCAGGGGAGACTTCCACTAATGATCCTGAGAAAGCAAACACACAACCATCTGAAAGTGTTCCCAGGTGTTGTTAACAGGCATTGCTAACAAGCATAGTCGAGTTGATCGTAAGGAAGTGGAGGGAGAGATCATAACAGTACACTGTGGCCAATACTCCCCAGCTCTCACAAATACTCCCCAGCTCACACAAACCCTCCCCAACTTTCACAAACACTCCCCAGCTCTCACAAACACTCCCCAGCTCTCACAAACACTCCCCAGCTCTCACAAATACTCCCCAGCTCACACAAACCCTCCCCAACTTTCACAAACACTCCCCAGCTCTCACAGACACTCCCCAGCTCTCACAAACACTCCCCAGCTCTCACAAACACTCCCCAGCTCTCACAAACACTCCCCAGCTCTCACAAACACTCCCCAGCTCTCACAAACACTCCCCAGCTCTCACAGACACTCCCCAGCTCTCACAAACACTCCCCAGCTCTCACAAACACTCCCCAGCTCTCACAAACACTCCCCAGCTCTCACAAACACTCCCCAGCTCTCACAAACACTCCCCAGCTCTCACAGACACTCCCCAGCTCTCACAAACACTCCCCAGCTCTCACAAACACTCCCCAGCTCTCACAAACACTCCCCAGCTCTCACAAACACTCCCCAGCTCTCACAAACACTCCCCAGCTCTCACAAACACTCCCCAGCTCTCACAAACACTCCCCAGCTCTCACAAACACTCCCCAGCTCTCACAAACACTCCCCAGCTCTCACAAACACTCCCCAGCTCTCACAAACACTCCCCAGCTCTCACAAACACTCCCCAGCTCTCACAAACACTCCCCAGCTCTCACAAACACTCCCCAGCTCTCACAAACACTCCCCAGCTCTCACAAACACTCCCCAGGTCTCACAAACACTCCCCAGCTCTCACAAAACAGCTCTCTCTCCAGCTCTCACAAACTATCACCAACTCTCACAAACACTCCCCAGCTCTCACAAACACTCCCCAGCTCTCACAAACACTCCCCAGCTCTCACAAACACTCCCCAGCTCTCACAAACACTCCCCAGCTCTCACAAACACTCCCCAGCTCTCACAAACACTCCCCAGCTCTCACAAACACTCCCCAGCTCTCACAAACACTCCCCAGCTCTCACAAACACTCTCCAGCTCTCACAAACACTCCCCAACTCTCACAAACACTCCCCAGCTCTCACAAACACTCCCCAGCTCTCACAAACACTCCCCAGCTCTCACAAACACTCCCCAGCTCTCACAAACACTCCCCAGCTCTCACAAACACTCCCCAGCTCTCACAAACACTCCCCAGCTCTCACAAACACTCCCCAACTCTCACAAACACTCCCCAACTCTCACAAACACTCCCCAGCTCTCACAAACACTCCCCAGCTCTCACAAACACTCCCCAGCTCTCACAAACGCTCCCCAGCTCTCACAAACACTCCCCAACTCTCACAAACACTCCCCAACTCTCACAAACACTCCCCAACTCTCACAAACACTCCCCAACTCTCACAAACACTCCCCAACTCTCACAAACACTCCCCAACTCTCACAAACACTCCCCAACTCTCACAAACACTCCCCAACTCTCACAAACACTCCCCAGCTCTCACAAACACTCCCCAGCTCTCACAAACACTCCCCAGCTCTCACAAACACTCCCCAGCTCTCACAAACACTCCCCAGCTCTAACAAACACTCCCCAGCTCTCACAGACACTCCCCAGCTCTCACAAACACTCCCCAACTCTCACAAACACTCCCCAGCTCTCACAAACACTCCCCAGCTCTCACAAACACTCCCCAGCTCTCACAAACACTCTCCAGCTCTCACAAACACTCCCCAACTCTCACAAACACTCCCCAACTCTCACAAACACTCCCCAGCTCTCACAAACACTCCCCAGCTCTCACAAACACTCCCCAGCTCTCACAAACACTCCCCAGCTCTCACAAACACTCCCCAACTCTCACAAACACTCCCCAGCTCTCACAAACACTCCCCAGCTCTCACAAACACTCCCCAACTCTCACAAACACTCCCCAACTCTCACAAACACTCCCCAGCTCTTACAAACACTCCCCAGCTCTCACAAACACTCCCCAGCTCTCACAAACACTCCCCAGCTCTCACAAACACTCCCCAGCTCTCACAAACACTCCCCAGCTCTCACAAACACTCCCCAGCTCTCACAAACACTCCCCAGCTCTCACAAACACTCCCCAGCTCTCACAAACACTCCCCAGCTCTCACAAACACTCCCCAGCTCTCACAAACACTCCCCAGCTCTCACAAACACTCCCCAGCTCTCACAAACACTCCCCAGCTCTCACAAACACTCCCCAGCTCTCACAAACACTCCCCAGCTCTCACAGACACTCCCCAACTCTCACAAACACTCCCCAACTCTCACAAACACTCCCCAGCTCTCACAAACACTCCCCAGCTCTCACAAACACTCCCCAGCTCTCACAAATACTCCCCAGCTCTCACAAATACTCCCCAGCTCTCACAAACACTCCCCAGCTCTCACAAACACTCCCCAGCTCTCACAAACACTCCCCAGCTCTCACAGATACTCCCCACCTCTCACAAATACTTCCCAGCTCTCACAAACACTCCCCAGCTCTCACAAACACTCCCCAGCTCTCACAAACACTCCCCAGCTCTCACAAACACTCCCCAGCTCTCACAAACACTCCCCAGCTCTCACAAACACTCCCCAGCTCTCACAAACACTCCCCAGCTCTCACAGACACTCCCCAGCTCTCACAAACACTCCCCAGCTCTCACAAACACTCCCCAGCTCTCACAAACACTCCCCAGCTCTCACAAACACTCCCCAGCTCTCACAAACACTCCCCAGCTCACACAAACACTACCCAGCTCACACAAACACTCCCCAGCTCTCACAAACAATCCCCCGCTCTCACAAACACTCCCCAGCTCTCTCAGCTCTCAAACACTCCCCAGCTCTCACAAACACTCCCCAGCTCTCACAAACACTCCCCAGCTCTCACAAACACTCCCCAGCTCTCACAAACACTCCCCAGCTCTCACAAACACTCCCCAGCTCTCTCAGCTCTCAAACACTCCCCAGCTCTCACAAATACTTCCCACCTCTCACAAACACTCCCCAGCTCTCACAAACACTCCCCAGCTCTCACAAACACTCCCCAGCTCTCACAGATACTCCCCACCTCTCACAAATACTTCCCACCTCTCACAAACACTCCCCAGCTCTCACAAACACTCCCCAGCTCTCACAAACACTCCCCAGCTCTCACAAACACTCCCCAGCTCTCACAAACACTCCCCAGCTCTCACAGACACTCCCCAGCTCTCACAGACACTCCCCAGCTCTCACAAACACTCCCCAGCTCTCACAAACACTCCCCAGCTCTCACAAACACTCCCCAGCTCTCACAAACACTCCCCAGCTCTCACAAACACTCCCCAGCTCTCACAAACACTCCCCAGCTCTCACAGACACTCCCCAGCTCTCACAGACACTCCCCAGCTCTCACAGACACTCCCCAGCTCTCACAAACACTCCCCAGCTCTCACAAACACTCCCCAGCTCTCACAAACACTCCCCAGCTCTCACAAACACTCCCCAGCTCTCACAAACACTCCCCAGCTCTCACAAACACTCCCCAGCTCTCACAGACACTCCCCAGCTCTCACAAACACTCCCCAGCTCTCACAAACACTCCCCAGCTCTCACAAACACTCCCCAGCTCTCACAAACACTCCCCAGCTCTCACAAACACTCCCCAGCTCTCACAAACACTCCCCAGCTCTCACAAACACTCCCCAGCTCTCACAGACACTCCCCAGCTCTCACAAACACTCCCCAGCTCTCACAAACACTCCCCAGCTCTCACAAACACTCCCCAGCTCTCACAAACACTCCCCAGCTCTCACAAACACTCCCCAGCTCTCACAAACACTCCCCAGCTCTCACAAACACTCCCCAGCTCTCACAAACACTCCCCAGCTCTCACAGACACTCCCCAGCTCTCACAGACACTCCCCAGCTCTCACAGACACTCCCCAGCTCTCACAGACACTCCCCTGCTCTCACAGACACTCCCCAGCTCTCACAAACACTCCCCAGCTCTCACAAACACTCCCCAGCTCTCACAAACACTCCCCAGCTCTCACAAACACTCCCCAGCTCTCACAAACACTCCCCAGCTCTCACAAACACTCCCCAGCTCTCACAGACACTCCCCAGCTCTCACAAACACTCCCCAGCTCTCACAAACACTCCCCAGCTCTCACAAACACTCCCCAGCTCTCACAGACACTCCCCAGCTCTCACAAACACTCCCCAGCTCTCACAAACACTCCCCAGCTCTCACAAACACTCCCCAGCTCTCACAAACACTCCCCAGCTCTCACAAACACTCCCCAGCTCTCACAAACACTCCCCAGCTCTCACAAACACTCCCCAGCTCTCACAAACACTCCCCAGCTCTCACAAACACTCCCCAGCTCTCACAGACACTCCCCAGCTCTCACAAACACTCCCCAGCTCTCACAAACACTCCCCAGCTCTCACACACTCCCCAGCTCTCACATACACTCCCCAGCTCTCACAGACACTCCCCAGCTCTCACAAACACTCCCCAGCTCTCACAAACACTCCCCAGCTCTCACAAACACTCCCCAGCTCTCACAAACACTCCCCAGCTCTCACAGATAGTCCCCGGCTCTCTCACAAACACTCCCCAGCTCTCACAAACACTCCCCAGCTCTCACAAACACTCCCCAGCTCTCACAAACACTCCCCAGCTCTCACAGACACTCCCCAGCTCTCACAAACACTCCCCAGCTCTCACAAACACTCCCCAGCTCTCACAAACACTCCCCAGCTCTCACAAACACTCCCCAGCTCTCACAAACACTCCCCAGCTCTCACAGACACTCCCCAGCTCTCACAAACACTCCCCAGCTCTCACAAACACTCCCCAGCTCTCACAAACACTCCCCAGCTCTCACAGACACTCCCCAGCTCTCACAGACACTCCCCAGCTCTCACAAACACTCCCCAGCTCTCACAAACACTCCCCAGCTCTCACAAACACTCCCCAGCTCTCACAAACACTCCCCAGCTCTCACAAACACTCCCCAGCTCTCACAAACACTCCCCAGCTCTCACAAACACTCCCCAGCTCTCACAGACACTCCCCAGCTCTCACAAACACTCCCCAGCTCTCACAAACACTCCCCAGCTCTCACAAACACTCCCCAGCTCTCACAAACACTCCCCAGCTCTCACAAACACTCCCCAGCTCTCACAAACACTCCCCAGCTCTCACAAACACTCCCCAGCTCTCACAAACACTCCCCAGCTCTCACAAACACTCCCCAGCTCTCACAAACACTCCCCAGCTCTCACAAACACTCCCCAGCTCTCACAAACACTCCCCAG